>NW_019525241.1:709260-806070 GCF_002814215.2 Seriola lalandi dorsalis | reverse complement strand
TTTTTTTGCCTAAATCACCCCCTCATGATGCTGGCCACCTCTGGTAAAATCGCCTGAATCCTCAGTTGAGGGGAACATGCAATTCTACCCCCGGTTGTATAATGGCCTATGTCAAAAGTGTGACTCTTTTGTTGAGTTTTTTGTGTTTCCTGAAAAACCTGAAAAAATGACTTAGGCCATTATTTTAAGAGGGTGTCGATATATGATATCATATATCATATATCATATATGATATCATATATCATATATCATATATGATATCATATATCATATATATATATATATATGATATATCTGATGAACCCAAGTTTTTTTTTTTCCACTCTCTCACTTCAAATCCTTCCCCCTCCACCTCCAGGAAGTACCACACCCACCTGCTGCAGTTCGACGGGGAGGGAGGCTGGCGCTTCGAGCAGCTGGACACGGCAACGCGCCTCACCCTCACCGAGGAGAAGCAGCGGCTGGAGGCCCAGCTGGCCGGCATTCCCGAGATGCAGCATCGCCTCAACGAGCTCTGCAAGATCCTGGGAGACGACTCTGTCCTCAAAACTGCCGAGGAGTGAGAGAGAGAGAGAGAGAGAGAGACGGGGGAGGGAGGGAGGGAAGAGGCCCAGAGGGGGAAAGAGACAAGTGGGAAAGAGCAGAGAAGAGGTGGGGGAAAGAGTGTGGGAGACGGAAGAGGCAATGAAAGAAAAAAGAAATCCGGAGGGGGTTTGTTAGTATTTTTTCAGGCTTTTTTTTTTATTTTTTTTTTAGCTTGTGTAGATTTTTTTTCTTTTGCTCCGAGCCTCTTCCGTTAGAGCAGGAGAGCTTTTAATGCCAACTAGTCTTTCAGCTCTCCTCTCTCCTCTCCCTCTTCTTTTAATCGTCACTTTGCCCTGCTGCACTCTTCAGAGGTGGAGGGGGAGCATGAAGTGGATTCACAAGTATCCTCCCCCCCACCCCCGCTTGCAGATCGACTGCATACTCAGCTGTAGATTTTAATGTTTGGTTTTAGCTCATTATATCAACTTTGAGATCGTTCTGCCACAGTTTCAAAGTGGCAGAAATCTAAATTAACCAAGAGAACGAATTTGTTAGTTTGTTTTATAGCACTTTACTCTGCTTCTAGGGGGCTGTTTCTGTTTGTCATGCTAGCTCACAGTGATAGCTGCATTCTAGCTGGAAAACTTTTAATATAAAACCGCTAACCGATGCCCCAAACAGTATTCCAAACCCAGTCTGCTGGGCTCTGCAGGATCCACTTTTGTTTTTACCTCCATAATTCAGCAGTAGATTTGAGCTTTTACTGAACTTAACATGACCTCTTTGTTTGGAAAGGTCAAAAGAGACTATTTTTCACAATATGCCTTTGCTTGGTTTGTGTATATAGTAGTAGTACAATCCCTTTCTTTATACCTCATCTTAACCCATTTTAGGTTATGGCAGACCCTTAAACCACTGGTACAGGCTCAGTTTCAGACTTACACAAGGCTAGCAGAAAAAAAAGAGCCAGAGGTCTATTATTAGAGCAATTAGTGACGCAGGTCTGACCCCAAAACTATAGGTTTCTGGTTTATTGAACAAATACAATGAGCTGAAGAGGCCCTCTTCAAAGGAAGAGGAGCAGGAACAAGCCGGTAGTCTGGTATGGTCTGTGAACAGTCACACTTATAAAGTATACTGCACATGGGCGAGCAGGTAGCCAGGTAGGTAAGACAGTGTAACTGTCAGATACATGTACACACTCAGTGGCCGCCTGTCGAAGCCCCCCCCCCCCCCCCCAAGTTGTGTTGACACAAAACACACTCGTGTGTCTGCTGCGTGTCAGGTGCCTGCTTGGACTCTGCTACGTCAGCAGTGCTGCTCCTGTTTAGATGCATGAAGGTACTGGACAATGAGCTCATACCCTCTGTCAATCAGCAGCTTATGCAGTGACAGGAGATTTCATATACATTTATTAATGACGTAAGAAATGCTTTATTTCTTACCCTTCTGCAATTGAGGCTGATAATCATTTAATATCAAGTGTGTGTTTCAGATTAAATTCAACATATGATTATGTTATACTATATGAGGCCTTATTGGGTTCTACCTAATTTGCATATTTCATAATTGGGCTCATGCACAGTAGTAGAAAGCTTAGAGGTCAGACTTATTTATAGATTGAAGACTTGTGGCTCAAAGACACTTCAGCAGGTTGTTCGCCTCTCGACTAATGGCTGCCCCGAGGTCCTGGTGGTTTTCCAGTTGCTGTCAAAGTTAAGATTGTTTTTCCTCATTTAGCCTCCATGTTTGTTACCAGCAACTTACCTGAAGTTGTGATACTGTGAAAATAGTGATTTGTTATGCTAATATCATGTTTTTGTTCTTATGGAAAAACACTGTGGTGATTCTAAACTGTGGCAGTGGCTGCTTATGTTTATAGGGTGTTATTTGTTTTCTTTGTGTGGTTCAGACCTGTGTACATGCTCGCCGTGTCCTGCACAAAGAGGCTGAGGAGCAGTGAACCAGGCTGACTTTTGCCCCTCGGTTAAACAGGATAGGAGATCATGTGTTCCCACTGTGGCATTCATTTACAATATAGCCTTCAGATTTCACCATAGACACATGAAGTTTTATACGTGGCCTCATTCGTCCTGGGCCTCAGGTTTTGCCAAGTGACACAAAATGTCAGCATATTTTAATGGCAGAAAAAACAACCAGAGACATTATTTCATTCTGTAAAAAAAATAAAAAATGAAAAAATAAATGTGGTGACCCACATTGGAAACATGGCTATAGTGAAATCTGTTTGTATTTTGTATGAATGGTCCAGATGTTGCACAAACAGGGGGAACACAGGACTTCGTCTTACTCTCACACTGTACTGCATACAGGACTTGAGTGACTAGCGCAGTGTGATAATATTAAGTCATCTCACTGGTTAATAAGCCACTGTTTTGTTAACTATTTTGGACACCGACATAACAATGTCGGTGTTGACTTCTTGTTGAAGAGAATGGACAATCAGTCGCATCATCAGCAGAATACAAACAACACCATGGCTTGTTATTATCATTCAAACAAATGGGCAAATGAGTGCTAATTTTAGGTCTATAACTACACCTGCATTATCTAATTTGGTATGGAACTTACTATGTATGTTGTTTCTTATGCATGTCAAAGTTTAATGACTCCCTCAGGCCTTTTTCTTCAGCCTGAGCTCCGACTGAACCCAAGATGTCTACAAGTGCCACATCTTTCCTCCATTGAGATTTTAAACCTTTGAAACCTCCTTCTTTGGCTTTTAGTGGACAGTTCAAGAAAAGGATTATAGAGCATTTGAATGCAGCCTTGGTCCGCTCAGGAGGATGGCTGCCAGGTTACCAAAGGACAAACTTCGGTTTTTGTTCTCCCCTAAATGTGACTGAGGAAGAAAGACAATGACTGAAACGTTCTTTTAATATCTAAAGGAATGATAACTGTTATGCTCTGTGATGGCCTTGTAATACTAAAGAATAATTATGCTTTCATTTGGTACACATGGGCATTACTGTAGGTCTTCAAAATGGCATGGCAAGCCTTTTAAACAGCATTACACACATGAGTTTCTGACCTGAAATACATAATCTTTCCGTGTCCTCCGTCAGACTCTGTTGACAGGAGGGCAGACGAGCCGCTGAATGACACAGGGTCTGCGACGTGACACTGGAACATGAGTAGTAGTGCCTGAAATAAGTAGGCGCGATCGATAGGCAGTAATTAGGCATTTTTTCATCTGGGAGAAGCAACGATGAGGTGCCTTCTCGTTAGCAGGCCCCCGGCACAGATCTTACGTTTCTCCAGGGAAGATCAGGCAAAAGGGTGGACAGTGGGTGCTGCACCCTTATCCATGGGTGAGGTAGTAGGAGACAACTGCTATACTATATCACATAACATGGCACCTCATCATTTTTTTTTTTTTTTAGTAAATATAGCTTACCAGTGAGATGAGGCCCACTGTGGCCTACTACACTTTATGACCCTGCTTTATACAATGATGACATCCTTACTAACGAAACTTTGACACTGAAACGTTCATCCTATCATCCCTTCTGTCAGTAAGAGATTGAATGTATCCAACATGTATGATAAAGTAAATCCTAAGGTTACGAAGACAATGAATACATGTGGTCTGGTCATACACGTTTCTGTCATGGTTTGACGGTTGAGGATTTTATAATTGTGTTTATAGTGCATGTAATGTTATTTTATTAGAGCCACTTTGTGGTTTTTAAAGTGGGATTTGCTGTACATGTGGTGTGTGAAGTGGGATTATGGGAAAGGAAAAATGCTCAGTGAAAGGTTGAGAGTTTTCGAGACTGTCCCGGAAAAAACACAGAAACAACATGCAGTGATTCTCCCTCAAAGGCAGGGGCTTCTACAGTTTGGACTCCTAATCCATAGTTACTTTAAACAGAGCTCTGTTTGCAATCAAAACTCAGTTACATATAACGATTTTATATTTTGAATTCCTGTAACATTATCCCAGACCTCCTTCATTGAGATCTCATCGTGCATGTGTAGGAATCTGTATTCTTTAACCTTAGAATCAAGGGAGGTACATCGACATAAAGGTCATCTGTTTTGAAAATCATGTGCTAAGGTCACTTTAAGTTGAAAGATGAAGATGTATTTTCTTGTAAATAAAACAATACATTGCAACCTTTAAGAGTGGGTCATCTTGTGTTCATTTCCCCAACATTAATTCACCATTTCCCTGCAAATGTGCATCTAAAATAGAATAGTTTATCACTGATTTATTTTTTTTTTTTCAATGCTGAGAAGTGAATATCATGTCTTTTTTAGCTAGAGTAAGTGGTTGATTTGCTCTTACCAGCTCTTTTAATGTAATAAAAGGTGTAGTAATTCTACTGATCTCGACTTGAAGCATCCTAGAGGTAAAGCATAAACCCATCTCAGCAAGCTAAAGGCCATGCCACCACTTCACTGTGGGGTATTTAGGCTGATAATGTCAGGCCCGGTCCAAAAACACAACACGATTTCAGATTCGAGGCAGTATTTCTGTCCGATACGCAAGACTGGGAGCAAACTCAAGCTACTGTAGCTGATACAGAGCGCAGAGGCCTGCAGCTGCTTTTTGCCTGATGACCTCTTACTGGCTCTGTACTATTTTTGTTGCAAAAGACTAAGCAGGAACTGTGTCCAAGTTGGAAAGCACATACTCGTTGTAAGCAGGGTTTCACTACATAGTGCATTCAAACTAGAAACATGAAGCAGATCCAGCAGAACAGCTAAAAGAAACATCAAGATTGACTTGTCTTGTGTCATTTATTGTTTGTACAAAAGTCTGTTGATTTTTTGTATGCTAACTGCAACAATGACAAGTAGCATAGCTCACACTATGCATGTGGGATTGGGACACAGCAGGCGAGTCTGTGAAGCCATCTGCTGGCAGAATCAAGTGACACGTCACTTCAGCTTCACCAGTGCAATAATAGGAGTTGATCACAAGGTGGCAGCATGCCCAAGAAGCCATATTCATTTATTGACCCTCATCTTCTAAACCAATCTGATGTGTGTCATCTTATGAAATACAATATGGCTTATTATGAAAATATGAGAATGAGAGGAATGAAGTCAAACTACACACAGACAGAATAGAAATTGGTTTCATTTGAATGGATTTTAATGATTGTAAATTCATATTTAAGGCTTCAAATTGTAATTTGGAGGGGGGGGGGTACTTAATTGGGCTGGACCTGCTGTCCATCAGTCTGTTATGTAAAATAGGCTGGTGTCAGGCTGGTGAGAGTCTGATTGAGCCTTTCTCAATATATTTTTTCAAATAACTTTATTCTACAAATACAGAGGAGACAAGAGTCAGCATATAGCTGGCAGTTTATTAGGTACATATAGGTTAAAGTAATGCAGTCTAATATAATAGATCCTGCCTCCATCAAGATCAAAATTTTATAACGTTATAAAATTATTTTTATTATCATTATTGTCATTCATTTTAGTAGTAGTAGTAGTAGTAGTCTGGTTATACATTTTCTCCACATGTCCTCCTGGGCTGTGGTTGAGGTTGCCCCCCTGTCTGTATTGGTACAGCTCAGGAGGAGGAGTCTGGTTACGTCCTCCGTCTTGGGAATCAACACGCCGAGCGGAGTCCTGGCTCGTCCACACTCACACACACACACACACACACATTCACACACGGTGCACCCAGCCCGGGCATGAGGCTGAGACGATGCCTCTGTTGAGGTGACCACCACAGGACTATGGCAGATTAATAAAATCAGCTCCTAATTAGCGCCTCCATTTGATAAAACATGGCTCCTGTTTCCAAGCGGGTGAGGAGGAGGTGAGAGCGGCGGCGGTGGAGGCTCAAGATAGAAGCGCTTTTCTTGGAGGTGTAGGGAGGAAGGGAGGGGGGGCGCTCTCTTGTCTCGTAAGAGGATAAAGAGAAAAGGGAAATCGAGCTATTTTTAAGCGGACTGTTCGGGCCGGACCCCGGTGACACCATGACCAGCGGGCCGGATGAGAGCACGGTGCGCGTCGCCCTGAGGTAAGGATGCAGCGGCGGACCCTCCTCTCCGAAGATGCTCTTGCGACACACCTGCTTTAACCGTGCACATGTTATTCCTGCTGCTTAACCGTCCACCTTTAGCCAACATGTAAACATACATCTGGAGCTAGTGCATCCATTCTTATGTCTGTATCCTCAAACCCTTCAGAAACGACACCCCTCCTTCTCTGAATGTGCTTTTATTTTGAAGCTATTCAGCAACATACACATTGTCTTCTCCACACCCATGCCAGGAGCTGCAGTTTATAGCTTATTGTCTCATTCAAACAACAAATATAGACCACTGGCCCGAGATTACATGACCTTCTTTTGTTAATACCTGCACTGCATGTACATGCTGTGTAGTGGATTTATGAATGAAGATCTGCGTGTGGATTAGGCCGAGGAAAAGCCTGTTACTATTCCCATACATTGTTTCTCCTGCACAACACGCACTGGCTGATGGTCTGTTTTTAAACGGCGACACCTTATGTGATATTTTTAATAGCATACAATGCTTTGGTAGAAGTGTACTTAGTGTATTTTGTGTTGTGTTTCAGGCAGTGTGTGTTTGCTGTATCATGCTGATGTGACCTTTGTCCCCTGAGTCACCAGTTATATCAGTGCTTCCCAGAAGTGTCTCTGCCATCTATGTGCGTGTGTGGCCCAGACGCAGTCCAAACAATAAGATACATAACAAATCAATATAGACGTCCATAGATTGATATGATAGGGTGGCAGCAGTGATCCAGCGTGTGCGTGTGTTTGTGTTTGTTAAGGAAACGCAATCTGAAACATCATGTGAACTGGATCAGTGGAAGAGAGAGGACAAAAGCGTGTTCCTCTCATGTTTCTCTTCTTTCTGCCTAGCTTCACTTTGTTATAGTGCGTTCAGACTTTGACCCAGCACTCTGTTTACTGAGCCAACTCAGTTTACTATCCCGTCCCTGTCCTTTATGGATAGTACATATTCTGTATCAGGCTATCTCTGGCTGTTCAGCACTGTGCAGTCTCACTATTAAGATTCAGATGGCAAGATTACATTTGTCTGGTTTCCTCTGTAATGTAATATGGGCAGAGATGTGCCGCCTTAGTTTACTGTAGACAAGTTTTAAAGATGTTTTCAGCTTCGCAAGAGACTAAAGAACATATAGGCACATTAATAATATGGCAAGTCAAGTTACAGACAGGTGTTTAACTACCTGCTATTGTATCTTCTTTAAGAGCTCAGGCTTCATTCATTATTTGGTGAGCTCTGTGTTTCCATCTTTAGACCTATTGACAATCAGCTGACTTTTCATTGGTTCATTCATCCATTCATTCTCTGAATCACTTGTCTTTCTTTCTTTCTTCACCCTTTCATGTAAAGCAAGCGTTTGAATTTATAAGTAACTAGAAGGGCAGTCAGAGAGAGCAGGCCAGTGTCATATCAATTCATCTTTGTATGATCCAGATCTGCATAATCCTGCTGACGAATAAATAAACAAACCAACAAACGGACACAGGTTAAAACATAACCTCCATGGTGGAGGTGACTACACATGAACTGACACTGTCTCTGTTGACATGTTGCAGGCACAAATTAAGTAAAGATTATGTCCCTTCCTCTGTGTGGCAGTTGTATGAATTTTGGAAAGATTTGTTAATGTTAAGATTTGTTGAAGCTAAAAATGAAAACTAGTTAATTTAGAGGTGGGATTGGGGACAAAGCTAGAAGCAATACTTGGTTCACAGTGAAAAAGATCTGATTGTTGAAGAGTCTGCACTTCAAAGCCTCTGAGCTTTGAAGTGCAGACTCTTCTGAGGTCAGCTGTGGGATCTGAAAATGCTTTGTCACTAATCTCTCTCTTTTTCTTTGACACACACACACACACACACACACACAAGGCAAGCGGGTCCATGTCCTGTCTCTGAGGCTCTCCTGACTTTACCTGCAATCTCCCTGTATCACATCAGGCTCCTTTCTCTTTGTTAAATACATTAAATACATTTTAAATTCAAGTAGGCTGTGTTAGCATGAAAAAATATAGTACTTTCTTCACAGCAGGTTCACTCTGTCTGCTGTCAGCAGCCATTTCTTAGCCCAAAATCTAGTGCTAAGGTAAAGCACCAAACAGAAGACAGACAGAGTTAGCAGCTAGCTGTTAGCGGAGCATTTACAGCTTAAGAGCCAGATAACAGAGCTAAAACAAGAGTAGATTTTTGACCAAAATTCTGAAGGTAGCTAATGCTAATGCTGCTTTACATCTGCTGAATGTGGAGTAGGTTTGCTAACAAGTTAGCTGTAGCATCTTTATAATACTCTCTTTACACCAAAATGACTGCGTTCACTCTTTCATCCCGAGTGCAGAGTAGCCGTGTAGCAATGTCTCTGGTTTTACCGCACTGTGCTGGGCAGGTGACAGGTCTGTTTAATGTGTCCATATACGTTAGCCTGTTCACCTGGGTTTTGTGTTTACATCACTGGAGCCTCATAACACCTGCGTCTACTGCAGACTCATTTGACCTGGGAGTGAATGCTGATTGTTCCCTTTTACCTTGCCAACAAAAGCCAGATGTCAGCGAGTCTTAGTGTGTTTTTTGACGAGTGGAAAAGAGGCTTAAGTTAATAATTAGTAAATGTTGTGTTTAGAGCTTGTTGTACTGCCTGACAAGTGGCCAAAAATCAATTTAGTTTAAGTTTAAATGACTTTAACTTTAAGTTATATCTCATATGATACAATAATTATGTCCACCCACAAATATACAACATGAATAAGAGCTTGAAAAACCACTGGAGAACACCATTAAACACGAATTTACTGTGACAACAAAGATGAAAGAAATAAAAAAGAGTCAAAATGGTTTCTTGTGTTGTTACAGTGAATCTCTTAAGGCCCTCCCGTGCTAGCTAATGTGATTTCTGTTTTGCTGATGCAGCTGGAGCCTTAAGACAAAATGTGTCATCATTAACTGAAAGTACAATTTACTTTCACTTAATAATCTCTAGAAGACACACCTTTTAACCTGCCTCTTAATCACTGACTTCGTACATGTGAACATCAAACTACATCTTCATGTTGGTGATTTCAGCTCGATTAATCACCGTGGCAACATTCTAATTATTTTGGAGCTTCATAGTTGTGGTGAAGCTGAACTTAGAAGCATCTTAGAGGTTTTGACTGGCAGCCCCCCCCCCCACTCTGTAATAGTTTAGTTAGCCTTGTGTGTGTGTGTGTGTGTGTGTGTGTGTGTGTGTGTGTGTGTGTGTGTGTGTGTGTTTGCAGTAAGCAGCCATCAGGTTGCCAACCAGTACCTGCCTCAGCCTGCGAGGCTAATGCTGTCTGTTAGCAAGTTCCTAATCCCCCACACCAACAGGTCCTCAGTGATGAAATGCTTCTTTATCATCCTAATTCTGTCTCCTTTTTTGAGGTAGCAGGCAGAACAAGAAAGAAAGGGATCTGGAGCCTGAACAGGGGGAGTTTTTTTTTTTTGTTTTGTCATTTTGATTTATTACTGGAAAGATGATGTAACGTAAAAGTGTATTTGCTCTTTAGAAATGCACTTGCCTCTTCTTCAGTGAGATTATACTTTATTAAACATTAGACGCATGTGCTGTGCTGTCGTGTGGTTTTAAAGGTTTTTCTTCACACCTGACAGCGTACGGATGGGGCACTTCTGCAGCACATTGTTGGATGATTCAGCAAACACGTACACTGTTTGCTGGGTTGTCCTCTGTGTGAATGTATTTGTGTGTGTGTGTTCATTTTCTTACGTAACACCGAATCTTTGTATGTGTGCGTTTTCGCTTACAGGCATACACATGCGTCTCTTGTCCCATATGCTATGAAAAATTAAAACAGGAAGTTAATGATTTATTCAAGAATTAACTCGTGATACTGACTTCGCTTTAAGGAGCCGGTCATGTCACTCATTCGTTTATCAGTTTCCTTGAATTGCAGCTTTAATAATTCAGAGCTGGCAGCCAGGATTAGCCTGTGGCAAGGATTCAGGTTTCGTACTGCTGAATTTAGAGGAAGAGAGTTTCTTTCTCTTTAATTAGATGGGATAGAGTTAGTGCTTTTGAAATTGGTAAACTGATTATGTTTTAATCCTCATTTAAATGCTTGAAGTTCCACTTCCACAAGACAAGTGAAATTTAGAGTGGGCCATTTGAATACAATTTGATAACATTTAGAGTATATGGCAGTATTGATATATGTGATTTGACTCATTGACACATTAAAGGGACTAAGACCTGAAACAATTAGTCATTTAAATCATATTTTCAAGCAATAATGACAAAAACATGTATGTATTCCAGCTTCTCAGATGTAAAGATTTGCTGCTTTTCTTTGTCTCATGTGATAGCAAACTGAACACCTTTGGGTTGTGAACTGCATTCTGGAAAATTTTGATGGACATTGTTCAGTATTTTTCTGATATTTTATTGGAAAAATTATTAATTGAGAAAATAATCTAAATAATCTTAATTGTTAGTGGTGGCCCTTAATGGAAGGTAGAAACATTACAGCAAAATCATCTCATCGTATATTTCGTTTGAGTGAAGTCTTTACATTTTTTAAGCTATGGAGTTTGTATTTAAAAAATCGAATCAGAATGAATTTGTCAAATGCAAAGTAGACCTAAACGCCCCCCAGCAACTCTTAATATCCAAATTGTCTGTCTCCTATTGGCTCCTCTGAGCGCCTGTCATATACAAGTCCCTCCCCCTTTGACCTTTGTGGATTACGTTTGAGGGCAAAGGCTGTTTGCCTGCTGCTGCGATACAAAAGCATTGTGTGTGCTCATATGCTTGTGTGATTGTGTGTGTGTGTGTGTGTGTGTGTGTGTGTGTGTGTGCGCGTGCATGCATAAACCTGTGTTTGTCCAGGCATATTCATGATAAATATTCATGAACCAACTCAAGTGAACCGAGACGCAAAGCAAAGCAAGCTGCAAGCCATCTGCCAGCCGCTGTCATGTGATATTGTGGTTGAGATATTCAATAACTTCAGTCTAAACCAGCACAGGCAAAGGTTAATTCAGTATAGATTTAAGATTAGTTTCATGTAGTGTAGCTGTGCTTTAACACCACTGGTTTGTTCTTGTATATCTGGCCACACACACTCCTCATGTTTTGTTATTTTAACCACCCCTCATCCTTGAATGTCCCATAAACGTATGCAAAACATGTTTTTTACTATGCTGTGCTTATTGTTTTTCTTCATTTTACTGCTTTCAACTTGAATTTCCATTGGAGTCCCATGTGTGCCGTGACTGGGCTGAACTGTCCTTGTCAAAAAGGAATGTTTCCATTAATCTGGTATCAGTGCTGGAGGCCAGTTGTGTGTCTGTGTGTGTGTGTGTGTTTGTGTCTGTGTATTATCCTCATACGCCCTCATTGGCTGCCAGTCAGGGTGACAGCAGCCGCCATCCTCTGCCACCTCTCCACCTCTCCCTCCTTCCTGTCCTGTGACCTTTGACCCAGGAAGCAGTCGGTGCTGTGATCAGTGACCCTGTCAGAATTTCTCCACAGCAGCTTGTTTTAGCTGTCACCACGGTGACCGGAGGTCCTTTCAAGCCTCAGGGTGTGCAGCGATGGTCCTGTGAATGGACGGCACTCACTTGCCAAACGAAGAACTAAAACGCTGAGTTAGCAGAACACCCTCTTTTTCTCTTTCCCGCTCTGTCTCTCTTTTGACCCCTTCTCCATTTTCTGGCGTCGTTCCCAAACCTCCTTGGCGACATCACTGCCTTGCTGTTTTCACACAAGACCCTGAGGGAAAAAGACACATTCAAGGTCTTTACGTCTATATCACATCCCGTGGACTGGTCAAAGTTTAACTGCAAAATATCAAGGATGCATCCTTCATTGAGAATAAATGGAAATCCCCGACATATACTTATTAAAGCAACACTTAACATTGTTATTGTGGCACGAATCATTTGCGAATAGCTCGTGCTAAATCTTGCATTTCCAGAGTTTGGCTGCTCTCAGCCTCTTAGCAGTTGGAGACTTGGAGAAATACACTGAAGAGAGAGATACAGTGAATTGGCTCTTGATGTCAAGACCAGCTGCTAGACAATGTAAAGACTGTTACTAAAAGCACAGTCTTGTTCTACTGCGGCGTTGTGGTGGATAAAAGAGTAGCAGCTCATTGTGGCTGTGGCTGTATTTTCACTGTCCATACAGTCTGCTTTCTCTTTTTTTTTTTTTTTTTTTTTTTTTTACATCTTTCCATCATTTCTGTTCCTTCTCATTCATCTTCTTGCCCAGGGCGGCCGTTAGAAACATACCACACAAGCTGGTCCACATACACACACACACTCATAGAAGATACAAACACATAAGTCCACCTGCTGCTATAAAAGAGCCATGCTGTTTATGTGTGCATGTGTTTGTGCGTGTTGTTATATAAGAACATCATTGCACCTGAAGGCTTGACGCACACGCATTTAAAAGGATGTGAATGAATGCAGTGCTACGATCGTATTTCCTACAGTCACCAAGTCTGAAGAATAGAGAGAGAAGCTTTTCACTATTAACACTTCAACAGAGGCCTTTGACTAGAAGAAGGGCTGTAGTAACTCTGTGTGTGTGTGTGTGTGTGTGTGTGTGTGTGTGTGTGTGTGTGTGTGTGTGTGTGTGTGTGTGCGCGTGTGTTGCTCACCGCAATCCGATTCTCTGCGGTTCTCTCGTCTCAGTTACACGAGCAAGACTTGGCCAGCAGAGCGTGTGTGTACGAGGAATTGTGTGCACCTGCAATTGTGCGTGCGTGTGTGTGTGTGTTAGTAGTGCACTGTGGTCCCTCATTAACCTCTGCTGGATGGCATCACTGTCATCAGTCCACACAGTTACTGCAGTCCGGTCACATCTTCATCAGAACCCTCAGACATTCTTCAGCTGCTTAGTCTCAGATGTTATTGAGGCCTGTGTTCAGCCAATGTACCAGCTGCACACACGTTAGCTTTAAGCTAGTTAGCAATGCCTCATTAGTGTACTGAAGTGTGCTTAAGTGTGCGTTTGTGTTGAGCTCAGCGTCTGACTGATCTCACAGCTCAGCAGTTGGGTTGTCTCTGTGTGTTTATTAAGTAGATTCATAAAGCTCCTTAAGATTAAGGTAAGGGGAAGGTACACATGTCAACAGGGAAACGCATTTAATACTTTATGCACAAATATTCAACTTGTACGTACGCGTCTTTACATCACTTTGGAAATTTGCAGAATTCACGTCTTTCCATCGGCTCTATATGCAGCTGTACCACCTCTACGATTTAATTTCCACTCTGTGACACGTTAAAACTCAACATCAGGAAGATGTCCTGAAAACTATCTCATCAGCCGCTGAGAAACAATATTTAATGTAATTTGGGTGACTCAACCCTGAAAAGCAAATTCAGCCATGTGTTTTGGGACGTAATGAAAGTAGCGAGCAGATTATTTTGCTTTTAACCAAGTCTTAAGTGCAAGATCCAGAAATATGTGACTTTACATGATGATGTCAGGTGATGAGTCAGTGTGCCAATGGCAGCGTGAAATGTGGAGAAAAGGGTTTTGTTGTCTGCTGCTGCCTCATGGGCTCAGATGTTCCGTTCTGTTTTTCTGCTGAATCACTGGGTGCAGTCTGTGCCACTTGTACATGAAAAACAAGACTAAACCAAAAATTGACTGCACATTAGGTTATCTCGTCAGGAATGAAGCATCAGGCTTTTTTTTTTTTTTTTGTTATTGTTGTCAGTGATGATGCAGAATGATCGGCTGCATCTCTGGGAAGTGAATTGATTGGACGGTGGGGTGATGTCAGCGTGCGATTTGATTGGCTGTGTTTAAGGAAGGATTAGATCGGCAACATGGTGGTGATGGGCTGACTCATCGCTTATTTTTTTTTTTTTTTATCAGTATCTCATTACTTCTTGTTTCCTCACATCCTCTTATGTTGTTCACGAGGTCAGCAGAGTTAATGCTGATGGATTTATTTTTATGTT
This sequence comes from Seriola lalandi dorsalis, assembly GCF_002814215.2. Classification (NCBI taxonomy): domain Eukaryota; kingdom Metazoa; phylum Chordata; class Actinopteri; order Carangiformes; family Carangidae; genus Seriola; species Seriola lalandi. The sequence goes on along the minus strand of NW_019525241.1, from coordinate 791,570 downwards.
ATCTATCTCTTCTCATTGCCAGGATCAGATCCAAAAATCTGAGGTAGTATCCAAGAAGCTGCAGTCATGTCTTCTTTATACTGCGTGTGTGAGTGTGTGATTCAATGTTGCACGCTGCAAGTGCAAGTGTCCCTGTTTCTAGTTGGTATGAATAAGAGTTTTCTAAAAAATCTTTGTGACAGAGTAAACTCTTAGGTTTTTTACTTTCATCAGCTTTCATCACATTTCCTTTTCACTGGATGATGTCTGTGTGTATGTGTGTGTACGCGTGAGGAGTTCACCGTTTCTCAGGCTGTCACTGTAATCGCAGTAATGAGACTGAGAGCAGGAGCCTAACAGGCCATGTCACATGGGGAGAGGCTGACAAAGCCCCTGTGTCTCAGTCTTTAATGTAGTGTGTGTGTGTGTGTGTGTGTGTGTGTGTGTGTGTGTGTGTGTGTGTGTGTGTGTGTGTGTGTGTGTTTGAATAGGTACTGGAGATGTGTATATAGACTACAGTGTATGTGAGTGTGAGTCTACCTTTTAGCCCTTTCACGGTGAAGTGAACTGTATCTCAGCGCTCTGAACTCTTCACATCAGTCAGTGTCATTCAGCCTTCTTTTGTTAAACTGCTTAAAAGCTGCAGTTTACTTCCATGTCAACAGTCATATTGGAACAGAATTGCATAATGGGTTGATTTCTGAATGGCTGAGGAAGGTCATCTGTCCTCTCAAAGTGTCCTTTAGCCAAACACTGAACCCCAACATGTTAGCAGTCATTGTTTGTCACTCTGGATAGAAAAAAAGTCAACTAAAGCAATTAAAAAGTAATTTAAATTACACTTTTATATCAGACTATTTCTTGGCTGACAGTAGCTTCATAAGGCCCTAAGCACATTTTGTTGGACAGAGCCAGGCTAGCAGTTTTCCCCAGCTTCCAGTCTTTATGCTAAGCTAAGTAATCAGCTGCACGTGATACCAATCCTCTCATCTAACTCTTGACAAGACAGCAAAAGTGTATTTTCCAAAATGTTAAACTATTCCCTTCAGTAAACGGTACAAAAATATATGTTTCCAGTTATCATTGCAAGCTGCGCGTTTCCTTTCTTTTTTAATATATCAGGATATTTATTGTGCTGTTGTGTCCTTTTATGTCTTTTGGGTTGGTTTTTAACTAACGGTCACCTCCTTTACAACTGTGTCCATCAAAATCCGTTCTGAATTATGTATTATATATTTATTTAAGTAACAACACAAACCTTTACATTATAGTGTAAAGTGCCTGGTGATAAATACTCCATAGTCATTACATTCATGTATCCCTTTAATCCCTTCCACTCTGGAACTTCTTAGCATTTTTCTTTCTTAGCATTTCAGCCAACAGGCTGAAACTGTCATAGCAGATTAATGTTTTGTGCAGTTACACTAATTACACGCAGGTTTTGACTCTGCCTTTGGGGCCCCTGATCTGTGTGTGTGTGTACCTGTGAATGAGGGTTTTTCACCTTTGATTTTCAGTAATAATTACAGTTGTTTCTTGACACTGTAATATCTATTGGAAATAGGGCAATACACTAAATATTAAGCACAACTAAAACAAATCAATTTTGAATTTTAGTGAAGAATCAAAAAGCTGCTGAACAATGTAGTTACATGCTTACATGCATGTGCTTGAATGTGCACGTTTAGCAAGCGGTGGAGTTAAATTTCCTGGAGAAACAGCCTGTGCGGAGCCAGCGTGTGTCACTCTAGAAGGTGGATTAGTGCTGTAAGTCTCCACAACGCTGAAGGGCAGCCCTTATTCAGCCAGGAGAAAAGAGTGTTTTGGGTTGAACCACAGAGTGAAGCCTGCCAGCTCATAATCACAGCTAAAGTCAGTCAGTCACACTAATAATACACCAGCAGTACGTGCTTCACACCTAGCTTATCCCTCACATGCTTACGTTTAAGAGAGATGTTTGATGCCAGAACTTGTTTAAGTTGTGAATATATACACATCTAATAGATACTCAAAATAAAGGTCCATTGTCCCACAACGCTCAAACATCGTTGCTGTAAAGCTAAGACATATTTGAACTCAATCTATTTGGTATCTGTTACACACCATCAGAAATCTAATGATGCACAACATGGATCAAACCAATCGCTAGGAGAGGTGTTAACCCATTAAATACAAATAGGATATTTACCATTTTACATAGCACACTGTATGTTTTGAGAATAATTTTCTATCTTAAAGTCAGCCATTGACTTTTAACATCTATCCTAGGAACAACTTAGCAGTGTAAGATTGTTGACCAGATTGCTGTGCCAATGCAGAGTAAAATAGTTTTGTTTCTTTTTGTTCTTTTTGTTTTTGATCTTACAACCAGAAATGAATGTTAGCATTTCTAATCATGACCACAAACTTTCTATGACCTCGTGTTTTTTCTGACGGAATAGGAGTAGGAATATTTTTTGGGAAACAGTCTTATCCGCTTTCTTGTTGAAGGTTAGATGAGAAGATAAATATCACTCAATATCTGTCTTTTAAGTATTAGGCTAACAGCCAGGAGACGGTTAGCTAAAGCATCTTAGAAAAAGGGAGAAGGGGCTTGCTTCACATTGAAGCAACATGGTGAACATAGTAAACGACATGGTAAACATTATATGAACATTAGCATATAAGCATTGTTATTGTGAGCATGATAGCATGCTGACGTTAGCATTTAGCTGAAAGAATAGTTGCACAGAAGTAGAGGTTTCTCAGGGACTAACTTCTGAAACAATATGGTGAACAACGTAAACCACAGGGTAAACATTAATTGAAACACTAGCATGTCAACATTGTTATTGTGAGCATAATGGCATGCTAATGTTAGCATTTAGCTCAAAGCATCGTTGTGACTAAGTATAACTTCTTCAGGGTCTAATTTCTTTGCGGTACATTAAAGAAAAAATTGTGTCACAATTAATTTGACTATGATACACGGGGAAATTGGTCCTTTTTTACACCTTGAAGAGCCAAGAAATTATTGAGAAAAACAGCAGTTTCAAAAGCTTGAATCAGTGTGGTTTACATGAAAGGCCATCATCATCAGAGAGATAATAGGTCTGTTTAACTGGCCGGTCAGGGGCTTCTTCCTAATGCGGAGATTGCCATCAGTGTTTTGTCTGGCCTATAACCATTATGTCTAGTCTCTGTCTCTCTCTTTCTCTTTTTTTCTTCTCCCATTCTTTCTCTTTATGTCTCGCTCTTACATTTTTCTCAGACATTTCTTTTCCTCTTTACCCCACCCGTGGTCCCTTTATGAATGGGGGACCCTGGGGATGTCGTAGGACTCAAGAAAACAAACATTGCATCAATGCTTTGTGGAGGCGAACACAGTCAGATAGACTTGGCATTTATTCTAAATGGGGCTCCAATCATACAGGCTTGTTCCCTTGGTTCCCTTTGAGCAACTATTCACTGACTTCATGATATTTTACTGAATTTGACATTTTCGAAATTAAACATCTCTTGTTTTGTTTCACTTCTTGAAAGCACTCAAAAATGAACAATAATCCAGTGACTTTATACCCCCGCTTTAAGCAACAGTGAGTGCCTCCATTGTTAAAGTGGATTACAGAAATGGCTCTCTGTCAAGTTTTGGGATGGTGGCCAAAAGGATTAATGCAGATTCACTCCTGTAATGCCCTAAACCACCCCACCATTAGGTCACAGTCTCCTCAGATGACCTAAACCCTCTGACTAACAGTTACATCACTTTTGCCTGGAGCAACCTCTATAATGTGCAGATTAATAGGCACTTTTGTCAAACTTAAAGCTGCACCAATCAATATTTTTACATTAACAATGGGTCGAATGACTGTGCATAATGTGAAAGGCGTCACTCATAAAGATGTCTGCAGTGCTTTAATTTTTTCTTTAGTTTTATAAATTACATCAAAAAGTTAAAAAGGTTCAGAAGATAAAGCTTCCTTTTATTTCTTGGAATTTCATGGCTTCAAATTCTGCTCCCTTGATTTGAAAAATGTGATATAATTTATTATAATAATCCACTCATGGATGGCAAAATATGACGTCAAATAATCTAGTTATCCATCATATGATGAGAATCAGTAAAAATTAGATTTTCTTTTAATTGGCTGTGTCGTCCAGATTTTTAAATAAACTGTAAAAACCCACAGACCTGAACAGAGGGAAAAGCTATTTTTTGCCATTACAAGTGTTTCCCCCCTTCGTTCTTAATTTCATAGATTTTTATCCAATTTTATGGTTCTTTTTCTGAGTAAGTGTCTGATTGTCTAGCCAAAATTTACTAAACTAGGAGATTTTTCAAGTGAATGCCGCCTGCATTTCAAGGACATTTTTTAATCATACTCTTGTAGTAAATACACTGAACTATATCATGACAAAGAATTTGAAAAATCCAAGATATTTTTTATATAGAACTAACTAGATATTTTAAACATAAAGCACAAAAAGCAAACTACAAAGGATTGTATATCATACATTTTGACTAGTTTCACCTGCTTTGACTATCAGTAATGAAAGTCATTCATTGTGTAAAACTGCAGTTTCTATGAGAAGTTTTGCATTTCTGCTGCCCACAGCACAAAGCTGACAGGGATAATGCTCTACAAGTGTTCAGCTACTGCAGAAAGGATTGTATTTCTCCCCCAAACCTGCATCACTCGGTCCCTCCCCTCTCGTCTTTTCTCATCAGTGCTGTAATCCCAGAGAGCGTCTGCTAAATAGCTGGGATCTGATGTCACACGCACAATGACACCTCTGTGGTTGTTTTGCTGCAGCCTCACTAGCTCCTACTTTCTTTCTCGTCTTTGCTTGTGTGTTTTTTTTTTTCTCCTGCTCTCCGTCTTTCTCTTTCTGACTGTCCTTTCAGGCCATTCAAAAGTTCTCAAGACTCTTGCTGTGATGAATGGGGCCAAGCGCACATACACACACAAAAAGCCACCAATGTGCACGCTCACAAGTATTGCGCACAGAATGCAAACAGCATGCAAAATGCCACATCCTCTTAAACACGCTCACACACACACACACACACACACGTACACGTACACACACAGTTGAGGCCTGCGAGTAGAGAGCAACAATAGCAGTGTGTCTGGGTTATTATTTCTCAGTAAAGTTCTCATTTATCTGGGTTCATTTTGACTGCAGCCTCGGGGGAAATTAATTTAGTACCTACAAAAGGTTTCCCGACAGGAAATTTCCAGTGTTTTTTTTTTTCTTTTCTTTTTTTTTTTCAAATACATATCCAGTATTATTCCTGAGTATTTCAGTATTATCTCAAATATTTTCATATAAGTTTTGCTGTGTATAATCTGCACTATTTTTCTGTGAAAGCCTCAAATATTTCTGACATTTTAATACTTCCAATATGTCCAAATATTTCCACTTCCTCTTCAGGTGGACAGTGAGTTCAGTGATGAGAGGCAAAGGGGCATCATGGGAGGAAATGATGTAATAACAGTATATTTATTTGCACTAAAGCAAACAGAGCGATTCCTTAATGAAATCCAGGGTGGGACTGTTTACCCAGAGCTCTTTCACTCACTCACTCACTCTCTCTCTCTCTCTCTCTCTCTCTCTCTCTCTCTCTCTTTCTCTCTCTCTCTCTCTCTCTCTCTCTCTCGTGAACAGTGAGGGCACTGTAGTGTGTACTGGCACTGCATGGTCCTACGCGCACGTACACGCGACAACACTGCACAGTAGTAGCACTCATCTGCTTACAGCTGAGTGAATTATTACCTGCCTTCAGCTCAGCTCCGTTTTATTTCACTATCAAACCTGCAATAATCAATCAATCATGGTTTTTAAATGGAACACAAATTCTTGATGAGGCTTCAGATGCATGCACAGACAGCTCCACTCTGCCTCTGTCTTACACACACACACACACACACACACACACACACTTACAAACATCCACAGACCACAGCCTTGAAAATCCCTGAATTTAAAAATGGAATTAAGAGAGTTAAAGTTATATCTGCCGCTTAGAAAGCTCGGTAGTGGAATATTCTTTAGTGAGAATTTAAATCAATTCCTCTGTCTTTCCGCCAGGATTCGTCCTCAGCTGGCCAAAGAAAAGATTGAGGGGTGTCACATCTGTACGTATGTGATGCCCGGGGAGCCCCAGGTGGTCCTGGGTAAGGACAAGGCCTTCACCTATGACTACGTGTTCGACATGGACACCCAGCAGGACAGCATCTACACCCACTGCACAGAGAGACTCATCGAGGGCTGCCTTGAGGGCTACAACGCCACCATCTTCGCTTATGGACAGGTCGGTCAGCCTCACACATAATGCAGCTGCAGAGTGTCACTTTTTCTTCTCTTGCAAGTTCAGCACAGCGGCGTAACACACACACACACACACACACACACACACACACACACACACACACACACACACACATCCACATTTGCTGACGTTTCCACTTTGCATCCCTCAAGGGGAGGGAGCTGCCTCCAGATTTATGCCGGCATGTGAGATGAAGATGATTTCATTTCATATCATCAGACAAGATATGAAGGGAGTGAACAGGCCTCACAGCCACAGCAGCTCTGTCAATACACTATCAGCTGACATGTTCCAACCTGCCCCCACCACCACCGCTTTATATTGGCTCTGATAGATCAGCTTGAGAGGGGGAGACCGAAGAGGGAGTCTCTTACCCAATGAAAGCAGAACGGGAGCAGATTGCTTCACCTCATACCACAGCAGAGAACTAAAGCACAAAATCAAAACATATTTGAGAGACATTAACATGGAACTTTAACCTGCTCACTGACAACTCCACAGCTCTGGGCTCTTCAGAAAAGGCATTTTGTATTCACACATTCATATGTATAGAAGAGATCTGAAGTAAAATGTATTAGATCAACTGTGAGGGATGTGCTCTGCCTTTACTGAAATGCTTATTTGTGTGCAGATAAGTGGCAAAAATGTCCCATTAAAGGTGCACTTCACCTGTTTTACATGCTCCGTGCAGATATTTAACAGAAAGCCTGCAAACAGGTGGTGTGGAGTTAAAAAGGTGTCAGGTTTTTTTTTTTTTTTTTTTGCTAGACCAAATACTAAAAACAAAAACTCAGCATATCTCTTCAGTCTGGACCAGGCTTTTTTTTTTAAAAATGTGTCTCCAGCAAGTCTCACAGTTTTATGGAGGTTCACTACCCCTGAAGACGCATCACGAGCTTTGCTAATGCTAATGATCCATCTGTTTAAATCACACATTATAATGGTGTCACTCACTCAGATTAAGTTTTGCACAAGACAACATTCATCACAGAAGATGTGAGATCCTAACTCTTCCAATAACACAGGAGTCTCGACCGGAATGCAAATCACAGATGTGTTGTATGCAAACTTTCTATTTAAATGTGTTGCTTAAAGCTACTGATCGGTCCACATATAGCATGCAGGTAACAATACGTACATAATCTTTTTCCTTTCATAAGTGAGGGGAATCACTAACTGAAGCAGAATAAAAAAGTGTATTAGTGTGCCTTTATGCAAATACACTGAGCGTAATTAATTGAGTCCCATAACTCTGTGGTGGTTTTGTCTGCTGCTGTTATGATAGGCGGGAGGACGGTATGTAACACCGACTCTGCTCGCACTCAAACTGTCATCGACTGCTATCTGTGATTGTCTGTCAAAGACAAAAATGCACGTAGGAATGGAGTGTTTCTCTCACACAGCATCTCTTGCTCTCCAGTTGAACAACAGTGGTTAAACTTTCCCTCTTCTTAATCTTCCCCTCCGCTCCTCTTCTTTCTGTTCATTATTCTCTCTTCACATTGTTCCTGCGGCTCTTGTGTTCCTGTCAAAGAGCCTTTCACAGACTGCAGGGGAGGCAGCGTGCGCGGGCACGCGCACGCACACACACACACACACACACACACACACACACACACACACACACAGAAGTATAGTGCAGAAACATAATCACACAGGTGCAGTCTAATACAATAAAACAGAAAAACACACAGTCTTCCTCGTTCACTCGCACGCACACACACACACACACACACACACACACATTTGGACACACACTCCCTCATCTATCACATCACACACACAGACTGCCAAGGTCTTTCAGGCATTTCAACAGGGAGGGAAAGGGGTGACGTTTGAATTTGAGCTCAATGTTGCATTCCTCTTTTTGTCACCATGGTGACCACATAGAGAGGTCCCCTCTGACCCCCCCCCCCCAAACTCCTCAGAGCTGCACCCTTGCTCCTTCTTCTAATGATACCAGTCTTGTATTCTGACATGAAGACTTTGTGTTTTCCTAAATCATGGTACAGTTTATCTCACAAACACAACACAGAGAGATTAGATAGATACACACATGATGAAAGCAGGAATAGATCTTATTCCCATTTGGAAAAGTATTTGATGACTGTCTTTTTTCCTGCGTGCAGACAGGTTCGGGGAAGACCTACACCATGGGAACCGGCTTCGACGTCAACATCGGAGAGGATGGGCTGGGTATCATTCCCCGGGCCGTCAACCACCTGTTCAAAGGGATCGAGGAGCGCAGACAGGCCGCCACCGAGCAGGGCAGGCCAGTCCCTGAGTTCAAGATCAATGCACAGTTCCTGGAGGTGCAGAAGCACACACACACACACACACACACACACACACACACACACACAGAGGCAGAGCAAAATTTAACAATTTCACAGGATAGAAATCAAGGTGCATTTATCAGCACTCAACACTCAAAACATCCAGTCCACTTAAGATCCATTAGTTACATGTAGCCAGGACATGCAGACAGCAAGAGGTCAAAGGTCAGCAGAGGGTGAAGGGTTCAGGTTGTTAAAGTGTCCAGATGACCCTACGGCCATTAAACTATCATTAGTCTGTCTCTGTGGTCATCCACTGGCTTTATTTTTAACGGCCAACAAGTGGCTGCTAACAGCTGGTGAGGAAGCAGCTGAGCAGGAAAAGATGAGACTGGGAAGTAATGACAGAGGAACGACAGCATTGATGATGTATCAGTAACAATAATCTGTGTGTATCACTTACTTTTCTAAAAATTAATTTCACCTGCTCTCCAGCTGTACAACGAGGAGGTGCTGGATCTGTTCGACTCGACGCGCGACATCGAGGCCAGGAAGCAGAAGTCCAATATCAAAATCCACGAGGACGCCAATGGAGGCATCTACACTGTTGGGGTCACCACCCGCACCGTCACCTCTGCAGCCGAGGTCAGTTTTAACACCACAACAGGTTCCCGGAGCAGGTTTAAAACTAACTTTAAAACCAAAAATACCCATGATGTGAGAATACTCACTTTCTGTTGTGATTTTTTTTTTCTCTCCCCTCCGTCTCTCGTCCAACAGATGATGCAGTGTCTAAAGCTGGGCGCTCTGTCTCGCACCACCGCCAGCACCCAGATGAACGTCCAGAGTTCGCGCTCCCACGCCATCTTCACCATCCACCTGTGCCAAGTTCGAGTCTGCTCTCCCGATAACAACGTGTGTACTCTATTGAGATGATCATCAGCTACAATTTCACAATGTAATGTTTAAATTATAGCTCCTGGCTGAAGCAACTTGTACTCATGTTTATTTTCTGTTTCTCCTCCAGGATAATGTAACAGACAACCGTTTAGCCAGCGACTCGGAGATTAATGAGTTTGAGACGCTGACGGCCAAGTTTCATTTCGTTGACCTGGCTGGCTCAGAGAGGCTGAAGAGAACTGGAGCGACAGGAGACAGAGCGAAAGAGGGCATCTCCATCAACTGTGGGCTGGTGAGGAAGCGGAGGGCATGTCTCAATCTGCAGTGCTGTCATAGGTCGATTAATCTAGTGTTTTACATTACCTGATATAAAGCCATAAACTTCTGTGGAGATTTTTCTGGAGTAAGAGAGCCCCCAGGTGGCCAAAACAAGAATTACGCTTGATTACACTTTCACTGAGGCTCAATCCCAAAGTCACTCCCTAAGACTTAAGCCCTGAAGCCTCACAGATCTAATTGACGTCCCCTGGTAAGTGATTGAGTGTGAGAGGTTGCAAGGGCTCAAAATGGTATGATTATAAAATGGTATATATAAAGAGGAATGGGACAGCACTTTGTGACATTATCACGTTACTTTAACAACGCCAAAATATGTTGCACACAATTATGGGTTTGGATCTTTTGATTCTTCATTTTTTCATTTCCTCACTTCGCTCCCTGTTTGTAAAGAAAATATTTGGATAATAGATGATGAAAGCAGCTGTGGACTTTATCATCATGCCATCACAGGACACATAACTACACAGTTCTGGCTCTCAGTCACCGGTGAACTGTGTGTTTATTTCCTTGTAACGTTAACGTTAGCTCCATTCATCTATCTCATTCTTTTTTCCCTTTTTATGGCAGTTGTAAACCATTTTTTAGTAGCCATGGTAACCCTGTGTTTAATGTCACACTGCTATGAACTGTGGGTAATTCTCTCAGGCATACTCTGCAGAAATGTGGACTAATGGGCCCAAAGTGTCTGCTAGAGAGCCCTCTTGCATTTGATGGTTTTACAGTGGGACAGCCCTAAACCCTCATGAGCTTTCTGGGAACGCATCTCAAAAGTCTGTGAGTCCATGAGGGTGGATGTTGGGATTGGGCCTGACATGACAGATTTCCCATCACAGTCCTGCAATTTTGAAAAAGTCATCCAACCCTTTCTCCTCAATGCCTTTCCTTTCTTTCCCTCTGTTACGTCAGCTTGCTCTGGGGAACGTCATCAGTGCGCTGGGCGACAGGAGTAAACGCTCCACTCATGTGCCTTACAGAGACTCCAAACTGACACGGCTGTTACAGGACTCACTAGGTGGCAACAGGTCTGTGAGACACTTGCAACTATTACATTTGTATTTGTATCTAAACCAGGACAAAACAAATGGAAGGGAATGTGAAGACCTTTCACAGGCCTGTAAAATCAGCACTTGTGGAGGTCGTAATTATCCTTAAAAATTCATAAAAATCCATGGGGACTGATTGTTGTTCTTCATCTCTGTGCTCTTCAGTCAAACTGTGATGATCGCCTGTATCAGCCCGTCAGACCGGGACTTCATGGAGACTTTGAACACTCTGAAGTACGCCAACCGAGCCCGAAACATCAAGAACAAGGTGATGGTGAACCAAGACAGAGCCAGTCAGCAGATCAGCGCTCTGAGGACTGAAATGGCTCGACTGCAGATGGAGCTGATGGAGTACAAGACAGTGAGAACACACGGATAGTAGATGGAAAAGAGAAAATAAAATCAATGTATTGGATGTGAATGGACAAACACTATTATTTCATGATATGAATTTCCCTGTCTGATACTCAGGGGAAGCGAATGGTGGGTGAAGATGGGATGGAGGGCATCAACGACCTGGTCCATGAGAACTCAATGCTGCAGACAGAGAACAACCACCTGAGGGTGAGGGTGAAGGCCATGCAGGAGACCATTGACGCTCAGAGAGCCAGACTTACACAGATCCTCAGTGACCAGGCCAACCAGGCTCTGGCTAAAGCAGGTAGGCTGAAGCAGATTTAAAAACCTCATTACTATCTGCATTGCTGTAGTGGGGAACTACTGTATGTTAGCACGGTAAAAATGATTTAAAAGAAGCTATATATGTATTAATACTGTATGTATCTATCTATCTATCCATCTATCCATCCATCCATCCATCCAATCGCCCTGGATATCAGTACAAATTTGGCTTGAACAAATCACAACTATTTACTCAAAGGCATCCCATTATTACAATATAGTACTGAAGAAGTGCTGTTATTGTTCCTACTGATGCTTCCTAACTAATTACTTCATAATATATTCAGCTGCTTTAATTACGTATTTTGGCATCTGGTAACACCTTTTGTAAGAATTATAATGTGTTTTCACATACTTAAAAAATAGACTGTGATTGTCACTCTTTTTCATATAGTTTTAATGTTGATTTAAGTACAAAAAAGTAGATGTCAATTTGGTTTACTGTTTACTTATACTGAGTCTATAGTCATGCTATTGGCTCTGGCTCAGTGGGGCTTTGAGATAAATGCTAACGTTAGAATGACAATGCTAACATGCTCACAATGACAATGCTAACATGCTGATGTTAAGCAGTTTTTTGTTGTTGTTGTTATTGTTTTTGTTTTTTATTTTACCGTTTTAGTAAAGCATTTTAGCATGCTAACATTTGCTAGTTAGCGCTACACGTACAAGTACAGCTGAACCTAGATTAAAAGTTTGTGAATCACTGTAAGAATAAAGAGTAGTTTTGTAGTAAAGCTACTGTACGTGCATCTGACAAGTCGCCATTAATCCATGTTAAAGCTAAAATGATGCTTCTGTTTACAGGTGAAGGTAATGAGGAAATTGGAAACATGATTCAGAACTATATCAAAGAAATCGAGGAGCTCAGGTGTGTATCCTGATACAATCTCATTTAGCAGAGTCAAAATGAGTGCGAGCACTGATTCGGGTCATAGACATAGTGAAAGGTAAAAATGTTGTTAATGGACGTGTGATAGTATTTGAATACAACTCTCCGCCTCCCTCAGAGCTAAACTTCTTGAAAGTGAGGCTGTGAGTGAGAACCTGAGGAAGAACCTGTCTCGAGCCTCCACTCGCTCCTCGCTGTACGGAGGCCCCGGCTCCTTCGCCCCCGCCCTGCACGCCCCCGAGGAGGCCGCCAGCGACGTCATCATGATGGCCAAGAAGGACTTGGAGAAGCTCAAGAAGAAGGAGAAGAAGAAGAAAAAAAGGTATACTGTTGTATTGGCATAGTTGTTTTACAAGTCTATATGGTGCTGTGGCAGTTTTTACCATGTTGTGCCATGGCTGCCAAAAGCAAACAACAAGAAATTAAAGCTTATAACCTTCTTTAGAGGTAAATTAGAGTGAAACAAGCGTTGTGTTAGACACTGAAAAGGCAGGGTCTTTATGTTTTGTCCGTTGCCATGGTAAGCGCGTGTGGCCTGGTGCATTGTGGGTTATTATCTCTTCGCTCTCTGCATTAGCAGTTTACACCCTGATGTTTTCTTTGATGGAGTGTGTGCACGATTTAGATGGTGACAGCCGATGATGATGATGATGATGATGATGATGATGATGGGCAAGCTGTTGCATGCTGTGGCACAATGATCATTTGTCCTTCTGTTGTGAGTCGGTGTCCATGTGTCCTTGCATTTCTATTTATATATTTGTGAGGGCCATATTATATACTTGAGATCCACACGTTACAAAGAACCAGTGTAAGTTTTTCTTGCCGTGGTGAAATCTGTCTTTGTCGTCTGCATCTCCACAATCAGGCGTCATCATTGGAACGCACTGCATTTGCAAGAGTCTCTGCTTCTTGCTGCTCCGTCTCACTCTCTGTCTTTCTCCTATCTTGCAATATTCCCTCACTTGCTCCATCTTCCCACGGCCTGTCTTCTACCTCCTCCTCCCCTCTACACCTCCACACCTCACCGTCCTCACCCTCATCCCCATCCCTCTCTGAAGGCTGAGGCGATACGAAGAGATTCGCCACCAAGAGGTTGAACAAGCCAGGTTTGCCAACGTCCCATCCTGGATTGGGTCGAAAACTTAAACTGAAACTGATTCAATTACCAGCTAGTTTGGCACAGCAGTCTACTTCATGTATTTTGTGACCACACTGAAATGCACCAAGTAATTGAAAGTATTTCAGTTGATACTTGACCCAGGTCTTAACCCCAAATCTTCCTTTCTAAGTTCCCAAAGTAACTAATCTCTAACTTCTTCTGCACCTACAGGTGGTTTACACTCCTGGAGGGAGGCAGCTCTCTTAACCAAGCCCTTACCTTTTCCTCTTAACCCTCTGCTCTCGCTGTTTTTCCTCTTCGATGCACACTGCTAGATATTGATCAGATCTTATCATAAGTAAAAAAAAAAAAAAAAAAAAAAAAAAAAAAAAAAAAAAGGGATAAGAACTGGAGTTGAATTTGGGGAAAGATACTAAAAATATCTGTATTATATTATATTCTGTAGTATTTGGTCGACAAATCTTAGTAGTGTGTGGCTGCCCTTCTTACAGTGGAATTAGTTTGTAATATGATTGGTAATAACTGTGAATCATGATCATTTAATCATTTTATCGGTCCCAGTGTATCATTAATGTTTTCCCTCATGCAATCACAGTGAATTCCTTAATCAACATTGATTCAACATTTGCTCCTGATCCAGTGAAGTGAACAATCATTTGCATGTGTCCTTCACCCATCATTGATAAAAAAAATTTTTTTAAACGCTCTTAATCCAAATCTGACCTACAGTGTGAACGTTCTGCTCGTGGTTGGCAGCCGGCTAACGCTTTTTTTCTCCTCCAGCGTTATCAAAGAGGAAGTCCCAGACAATGACCAGGAGCGAGGCAATGAGGAGGCAGAGGTGGTAAGTGAAGCTTTGAGATTTTTATTTATTTAAGCAATATCGCACGAGAGGGAGTGATGTTGTGTGAGTCGGTCACAGGTACGAGGCAGCAACGGTTAATATTACACCTTTGAAGCGGAGTGATGCATGTAGTTAAAAGTACCAGTGCTGCTGTACTCTGTATCAGCACTCATGAAATGCCTCTCGTCCAATCAAATTACTTAGTCTGAACTAACTTTTGTATAAAGATGTTTGTATAAAGATGTTTAACACATTGTACTTTCACATCTCCAGGAGGGCAGCGATCACGAAGAAGGGGAGGATGCAGATGGAGACGAGGAAGACTTTGACATAGCGGGAGAAGAGACGTCCGATGAATCGGACTCTGAAGAACTGGAGGAGAAAGGTAAACTTATCTTTCACAGGGAAAAGGCATTATGTACAGCCTTTTTTCTTGGACTATTACATAGCAAAAAATGATTGCGTGTTTGTGTGCAGAAAACGTCCAGGCTGACCTGGCCAACATCACTTGTGAGATCGCCATCAAACAAAAGCTGATAGACGAGCTGGAGAACAGCCAGCGGCGTCTGCACACGCTCAAACAGCAGTACGAACAGAAGCTGATGATGCTGCAGAACAAGATCAGAGACACACAGCTGGAGAGGGACAAGGTGCTGCACAATATGGGTAAGAGACACATTCAGGCAGACACTTGACTTTAGTAACAAACCACTGTAATTGGGACCTAAATACCCCGCTGGCACAGATACGATAGGCTCAGACAAAATGAATGAAAGGCTGCTCCATGTCCCTCTTTCTCTTCCTCCCCAGGTTCAGTGGAGTCGGGCACCGAGGAGAAGGCCAAGAAGATCAAAGTTGAGTATGAGAGGAAGCTGAGCTCCATGAACAAAGAGCTGCAGAAGCTCCAGTCAGCTCAGAAGGAGCACGCTCGCCTGCTGAAGAACCAGTCGCAGTATGAGAAACAGCTCAGGAAACTCCAGCAGGATGTGACCGAGATGAAGAAGACCAAGGTGAGGAAATGGGTCGTTTGCAGCCGCTCTTGCACGGATGTGTTGTTGCAGTGCTGATTTTTTTGTCTCCTGCCTTGTTGTGTTGTTGTGTTCATCCACCAGGTGTCGCTGATGCGTCAGATGAAGGAGCAGCAGGAGCGGAACAGAGCCACAGAGTGCAGGAGAAACAGGGAGATCGCCACTCTGAAGAAAGACCAGCGCAGAGCCGAGGTGAGAGGGATGGAAACATTCCCGGAGAGATTTATTTCTAGTCGTATCATTTCCATTGTATTAATTATCGCACTTTATTTTTATTGTTAATTTACTGATAAGCAGATTCATAAATACGTTAAAATGACCTGATATCCAACACAACACCACTGTGTAGTTTGGAAAATTGAAATGGTATTTGTTAATATAGTTGTGTGTTTCTTGTGATGATCACTGACTCAAAAATTTTATTTCTTGCTGTACTTAGCAGTGTCTACTTCATATTCGTCTCACCTTACAGCACCAGGTGAGGCAGCTTGAGGCCCAGAAGCGACAACAGGAGTTGGTTCTACGCAGAAAGAACGAAGAGGTAAGACACTCGGGGAGGGTTCTGAAATTAATCCATAACTACGGTACATTACTAATTCTGTTTGCACTCAAATGTGTTTCGCGAACTGTAACCAGGTGACAGCTCTCAGGCGGCAGGTGAGGCCCGTGTCCGGGAAGACGAGCAGGAAGGTGAGCTTACCTGAACCTCTCCATGAGCCGTCACATCGAGCCACACCAGTAAGGCTGCACACGTCTGGAGCATCCCAATCCAATGGAGCCAGGTGTGACATCTGAGTTTGTGTACGATATGTGTGAGGTGGTGTGTATTACACGCTTGTGTGATAAAGAGTAGTGTCTTCCTACTTAGGAGGTCTCCAGTGCGGATGGGAAGCATCTACCTCAGCAGGACAGCCAGGGCCAAATGGCAGTCGCTGGAGAGACGTGTCAGTGACATCATCATGCAGAGGATGACCATCTCTAACATGGAGACGGATATGAACCGACTGCTGAAGGTAACAACCTTTAAAGAAAAAAAAAGAGCAAAGTTTTTCTTCTTTTCCTCTTTTCTTTTCTTCTGGAAAAGTAATGACTCCTTTTTGTTCCGGCCTCTTTAAACTCCTCCACCATCGCAGCAACGTGAGGAACTGACCAGGCGCAGGGAGCGAGTGTCCAGAAAGAGAGAGAAGATGGCGGTGGAAGGTGCAGACGCTGACCGCTCCCTGGCTTCCCTGAATGAAGAGCTGGAGTCTCTGAGCGCCAACATCGACTACATCAATGACAGCATTGCAGACTGCCAGGCCAACATTATGCAGATGGAGGAAGCCAAGGTGAGAGAGAGATATGAGAGATATGATCTATTTAATTCTTCATTCTCACGATGCTTATAGTGGTAATGCTTTATAACTAAAGGTAAAGTAGGGTAAAGGATTCTTGCCATGGCTAATATACCATAGTTTGAGATGTACTTTATGTCAGTATTGAGGCAGTGAATGAATATGTTAGTTTCCACAGTGACAGAAAGGATGTGAAATGGCAGAAACTTACTGTAGCGGCTTGGTTTTTATGATTTGAAGATTCTGTGGCTGCTGTCTTTGGTGCTAAACAGCTATTTATCAGTTGTAAGCCTGCAGTCACTAATGAGGTAGCATTGGGAGCGCTGTAGTGTGTTGGAAGTTGATATAATGTGGTAATTTTGTTTAATACCTGTGTGAGTCCCTGATGCTCACAAAAACCCTTGAATCAAGGCAGGCTTGGGATTGGATTGCTGTCTGCTAGCTAGTTTCAAACTACCTGTTTACTAAATTGGATTTCACCAATAAACTTCAGTTCAAGTAAAAACTGTAGAAATATATAAATTGGTTGCTAGAAAAAATTAGTGCTCTCCAATCGAAATCATTCACCTATATAAAGAGGAAGTCACTTTTGCATCACATGCTGTAACGTAACTACCAAAAATTACCGTTTTAGGCCAAAAAAAATATAAAAATTAACTGGCAAATCTTTATAAATAGCTGCGACTCTGCATACATGGAGAAATGTTTAGTTAAGTAGCATTCATACAGTTACCAGTCTCCAAGTGGGACATATGATTATGCTAACAGTTCTGGACAATTATAACAGTAATTCACATTATTTGTAAATTTAGGCTCATTTTATTGGCATACCATTTTGTAGGTCCTGGTAGGTGTATTCTGTTACCTTTAAGTCAGGCTAGCTGTTTCCCCCTATTTCCAGTCTTTGTGCTAAGCTAAGCTAACCAGCTTCAGGTAGTAGCCTTATATTTAACACAGAGACAAAAGAGTAGTATCAGTCTATCTCCTGGCAAGTAAGTGAATCAGCATATTTTTCCAAAATGTCAAACCATTTTCTTTAAATAATGCACAAGCTACACAAAAGCTAGTTTCTTACAGTGACACTTATGAATGTGTTGTTATTCTGGGCAACAGGAAGAAGGAGACACAGTGGATGTTACTGCAGTGGTCAGCTCCTGCAACCTATCAGAGGCCCGCTTCCTCCTGGATCATTTCATGACTATGGCCATCAATAAGGTACCTACCGCCCTCAGCAACTTAATGTTCTCTCTGTCTTAATTCTATTAGCGTGTTTGTTTGCCTTCACGTACTGACAAGAGGTAAAGTCAGGTTTCTCTATGACTCTGGAAGCAACTTATTTAACCTAATAAAACTTCACTTTCATCTTTACTAGTCATTGTGAGTCATGCAGCCCCACCCCCAGCATTATAATCCAACATAGATCAATTACAAACTAACACGACGCAATACTTATTTTTTATTATTTATGATGCCTATGTCTTTCAAAATAAATGTAGTATGTGAATTTAATTGTATGTTGATTGTTGATGTTGCTGGTTGTTGGGGCAAGTATTTTCCAATTATCTGTTCATCTTGAGCTTACTGCCTTTATAGCCATTGCTCCTTTATAAGATTGAATTCAATGAGACTTTAAATGGAACAACTTCATTAAATTAAGTTTCAATTAGATTAGATGAGATTAGATTTGATGAAACCTAATTGGTCCAGCGAGGAAATGTGATACAACGAAGCAGCAAAAACCAGGACGGACCGAACAAATGAAGAAGTGGAAGTAATTGAAACAACATGCTGAAGAAACGCAGCCTTCATTATGTTTGACTGCTTCTAAGATATACACATAATTTATTACTGCGTCTCCAGTGATAACCTGTCTGCCATGTGGTCACTGTCAGGGTCTGCAGGCCGCTCAGAAGGATTCCCAGCTGAAGGTCATGGAGGGCAGGTTGAAGCAGACGGAGATTAACAGCGCCACCCAGAACCAGCTGCTGTTCCACATGCTGAAGGAGAAAGCTGAAATCAACCCAGAGCTAGATGCCCTGCTGGGCAGCGCTCTGCAAGGTAGGAGACACCAGTAAAATAAGTATAATAACTGGTCCGAGCCTGTCAACCACACTCACCTTTTCAGTCATCTTCTCTTTCATCATGTGGCTACAGTTTATTTTGCAGGCTTCAGTTTCCTCTCTATGTGTGCAAAGACAATTGATGCGATGTCACCGAAGTATTCCTCACTTGAAAGAACACGTCGCTAATAGATCAAGCCTGTAAAATAAAGAAAAGCCCTTTTTCTCATCTTTGGGTTTGATTTTGATTTGATTTCTGTTTTGTTTTCTCTGTTGTGTTGGTGTGAACTCAGAGTTAGGTTACCTGTCACCAGGTGAGTATGAGATGCATAGAAATGTGACTGTGTTTGAGAGAGCAGTGGCACATGCACACCACAATATTTCCATTGGCTTTCTTCCCAGTTTAAGACAATTATGGGAATAGACTTTAAAATCAGAAGAGAACATTTTGCCTTTTTGGTCGAAGGTGCACCAAATAACATTTTGGAGTCTTTGCAGGAGAAGGCTGCTTAGATATGAGCTGCTCGTTATTCTTCAATAAACTCAAAGTATTTTACACATTATAATTACTGTCATCAACAATTAAGTTGCAATTTTCTTTTCTCTTGTGACTTGCTTCCAACTCCAGTTTCCAATATTAAAAAAATAATTTCTTGTTCATCAAACCAAACAGATAAAAAAAAAAGAAACAGAAAAAATGCCAAATGGTTACAGAAAAATGTTGGAAAATGAGTCTCAACAAGATAAGTTGTTGCCAAAGGAAAGAATTTGAGTTCTAGTTTTTCTCAAGTGTAAGCAATTTTGGATTAAAAGTGCTGATGATAACCATTGGTCTTCACTAGATTAAGAAATCTTGTAGTGTGCATCGACCCTCAGTCCTTTTTAAAAAACTAACCATGCTGAAGTAACTCTGCCACGACGTGCATGACGTGTTGTGCTAAGTCTCCCCTGTAAGCCCACCTGCTAGTCAGTCCCATTTAATCAGGTTGTTGTCACTAAAACTAAACAGCAGTAAAAACCCACGCTGCTGCAGGACTATAAACTGAAGTCTTGTGTTCACAGCGATTTGTGCGTCTACATTTTTGTGTTCGTAGCTTTCTGTCTCTCTCATGCTTTCTCCATCCTTCCTTTACACAGGACACACACTCCAACACTGTAGCCTCCAGTCGCATTACGCTAATGACCCCCGACCGCCCCCCTTTTATTTATAACTAAACCCGGTGACCCCTGGTGACCTTGTTATAAACTGCTGAAGCTGTCACCATTGTTGTGCTGTAAAATGTAGCTTTGTCTTTTGTGGTTTTGTGAAAATACAGTTTGTTAGCAGATATACAATATGTACCATATGTTTTGCAAATTCAACGAGGAACCATATTTTTCCATGAAGTTTGCTAATGTGTACGTGTGTGTGTGTTTGTGTGTTTCCCCTGGTGCAGAAAATGGAGATGACAGCAGCAGTGACGAGTCCACCCCCAGCCCAGCCGCAGAGGGCAGGTAAACACAGACAATTCAGCAGCACTTTTCACATTCAAACTGTTCTTATATCTTTGGAGTAAAACGGAGGCTCATGTTTTAGATGTATAGGGTTAAACTTTCAAGGGCTGTGCTATTACACATGCTGGCTAAATCACCTGGCTTAATGAGACACTTTGGAGGAAGCTAATGTCATTAGTGGCACCTGTGCTTCGGCGAGTCAGGATGTGTGCTGTGAAAAAAGGCAGATTCAGTTCAAGGAGTATCTTATCCACTCATCTTTTAAGGATCTTTGTGGGTCAATACAGGAAAGGTTCAGTGTTTAGTTTCAGTTGATTCTTACACTTAAAACATTGTGGTAAAAGACGGTAATTTGATATATGTGCAGGACAGACGGCCCAGTCAAGTACAGGATTTGCTAAATGTCATTCACAGTGGATCTAAATTACAGAACAGCGGCTAAAGACCTGCCATTATCAAAGCAGATTACTTCTTAAAATCTCTTTCCTCTTCTTAAGAGTAGTGTCATATAAATGTGAATAATTATAATTAATTCTGTTAATAACTGGTTGAAATTTCCTGACTATGTTTCAGCACACTTGCATCAGATCTGATGAAGTTATGTGGCGAATCCAGACCGAGGAGTAAGGTACTGACAATCTTTGTAGACCTGTGTTTGTCTAAGTTAGAGCAACAGGATATGTTAAAAGTGAATGTCTGTTTTCCATTCCACAGTAGGTATTTTTTAGGATTTGGAATAATTGACTTGTGCATCAGCTGATTATTGAGTCAAACGTTCCTGGTCCCTCAGGCTCGCAGGCGCACCACCACGCAGATGGAGCTGCTGTACGCCAGCAGTGGGGATCTATCCTGCGAATCCCCCACCGGAGACTTCTCGGCCCCTCTGCTGCCGCTGTCGGAGCGCCTGGAAGGGCCGGCGGACATGCTGGGTCACACGGCTGGTCAAACCCCTGACCGCGAGCAAACCGTTTCCCCATCTGCCCTGTCTGCCAGGCCAGCTGGCATGTAAGTGTTAAAGGCAGCATTTCTCTGCCGCAGTAGACAGATATCTCCAGAGCTCTGTGCCGAAACGTTGAATATTTATTGTGTTTGGGGTGATTTTTCCGGCAAGTTCATCAGACAGCACTGTAGGTCTGTAAGATGGAAGATTGTTGGTAGCGAGGCAGTGTGGTGATCAGGGAGATTCAGCCAGCACCCTTGAATAAATCCCCATATTTATCACAAAATGACTCCTGACAATTTGACTGTGTGTAGATCTGGAGCCAGGTCACCTACAGGGACCGAGAGGAGGCAACTGGAGCGTTCGCCCCTCAACCGAAGGAAGACGCAAGAGAAAGGACCCACAGTGACACACATCCCAACACCCACACACACAACCGTTAGCACAGCAGAAGCCAAAACGAAAAGCAGTGACTACAAAACACTGTAAGTTTAAAAAGTACCATTAATTAACACATAAGCCTTTTTTTGTTTTTAGCCATGCTGTGGCACTCAGTCTAGACTGAAATATCTCAACAAGTACTGGATGGGTTGGTATAATATCTGGTGCAAGATTTGACTGAGTTAAATATCTTGACAACTTTTTGATGGACCACGATGAAATTTAGTTCATGCCGCTCTCTGGAAAACCTCTAACAACTTTGGTGATCCCCTGACTTTTCATCCCAATTCCGAATTATTGATTAAAAAAAAAAAAACAAACAACTTTCAACTGATAATTTAAATACCTGCAAAACTAATGACATTCCCATCCCTGCTTAAAATCAGCATGTTAGCATTGTCGTTGTTAGCATTATGTTAGCGTAGTGTCATTAGCATTCAACCTCACAGAGCTGCTAACATGACTGTACACTCTTTTATCCTTTTGTTGGTGTTTCCTTAAATTGAAGTTTTCACCCCGTTTCAGCTGTTTGATGTCATTTTGTTTTATTTTGTCAGGCTGGAGGAGCCACCTGTATTTGAAAGCCATAGGTAATCCACCTCTGTTTATTCATTTTTCAGCTTTTTAAAAGGAGTCTTCTGGGCTACTTCTCTTTAAATGCAAACTGAAACGCACTCTTGTGTTTTATGTATCGTAGCGTAACTCTACGAAGCTTCTCAGAGGCCGAGGACTGGTTGGTAAATGGAAGCTAAATTCACTAGGTACAGTTTATATTGTGTCTTGTGTTATTGTAGAGGCGTGATCAACCCTGTGACGGCCCCTAAGAACAGCCGGGGGGCCAAACTCCAGTGTGTCTACGTCGCTGAGGGCCACACCAAGCCTGTTCTGTGTGTCGATGCCACTGATGATCTGCTCTTCACAGGATCCAAAGGTAAAAAAAAAAATATTATTTCCAACTCAAAAAACATTATTGCTTTATTTTAACTTCCTCAAACTCAATCAGCCCTGATCACGATCATTAACAAACCTTTTCTGCCTATTGTCTAACATGTGATTTGTGTGTGTGTGTGTGTGTGTGTGTGTGTGTGTGTTTTCAGACCGTACATGTAAAGTCTGGAACTTGGTGACGGGTCAAGAGATAATGTCTTTAGCAGATCATCCCAGCAGTGTTGTCTCAGTCAGGTACTGATATGCAGGAAACGTACAAGTTCATTATGCATTATTCACTTAATATAACTGTATGTAGTCTGATGTACTTTTGATAAATGATTTCCTTGTTTTTGTTGCCATATTTCAGGTACACCTCTAGCCTCGTCTTCACCGTCTCCACTGCTTACATCAAAGTCTGGGACATACGAGATTCTGCCAAGTGTATACGGACGCTTACGTAAGGGCACCACCCATAACCTCCGACGTCTATTATAGCTTCACCTGAGTGCAGTACGTCTAATGGCGATGTGTTATACGTGTCTGTGCGTGTCAGGTCGTCAGGCCAGGTGGGCTCGGGAGACACGTGTTCCTCCGCGCGGAGTTTATCCATCCCACCAGGAGAGAGCCAGATCAACCAGATCGCCCTCAACCCCTCTGGCTCCTTCCTCTATGCTGCTGCTGGCAACGCTGTGCGCATGTGGGACCTCCGCAAGTGAGTTTAAACACAGATTAGAGGTTTAGCTGTACAAACCCGTTCCTGAGAGGCAGAGAGGAGAGAATTAATCTCATCTTCCTTCCTTTTTTTTTTTTTTTTTCTTCAGGTTCGTGTCCACGGGGAAGCTGACTGGCCATTTGGGACCGGTCATGTGTCTGACTGTTGATAAGTTGGGTCATGGACAGGATGTTGTCCTTACCGGCTCCAAAGACCATCATGTTAAAGTAAGAGACAAAACACGCACACAACTGTAATTACATTCCCATTCTTTTGCATGAAGTAAACAACACCATGTTTTTTTTGTATTTTTTTCCCCAGATGTTCGAAGTAGCAGAGGGCGCTCAGGGTAGCATCACCTCCAGCCATACGTTTGAGCCCACTCATCAGGAAGGCGTGGAGTCCCTCGCTGTGTACGGAGACGTCTTCTACAGCGGCTCCAGAGACTATTACATCAAAAAGTGGGACTTGGCCGGTAAACAGCTGCTACAGGTAGCCTCCACATTCAAGCTTGTCTCCCCAGATTTCTAAATCTCATATAAGCTGACAAAGAAACGACTGAAATCTATGACCTGAGATACAAAATAGAGTCTGCTCTAACTAACCCGTCAGCTGTTTTTTTTTTTTTTCCTCCAGCAGTCGGCCAGTGCCCAGGCAGACTGGGTGAGCGCTCTGGGCGTGGTGCCAGGCTCCCGGGTGCTGCTCAGCGGATGCAGGGGAGGGCTGCTGCGTCTTTGGCACGCCGACTCGCTAGCACCCCTCGGCGAGGTCCGCGGACACGACAGCCCCATTAATGGCCTGGCCACCAACAGCTGCCAACTGTTCACCGCCTCGGAGTGAGTCACACAACATTTTTCATTACTGTCAAGTCTGTAATGACGCTGTTGTGTGTTTTATTGCAAACATATTAAACCTCAATTTTTTCCCTGTGTGTGTGTGTGTGTGTGTGTGTTTTGTTTTGTTTTTTATTTTCTTTTGACAGTGACCGCACAGTGAAAATTTGGGAAACTAAAGGATCTTTGGAGGAAGGAGTCCACTGACATCTGATTCCTTCTCTTCAACCAATCACAATGAATCTGTCAAACTGTGGATGGGTAGCCCAGAGTGGAGTGTGGGGCCCCCCCAGACTGAAAAATCATCATCTTTAAACAACACCGATCTCTATTACTGATTTACTGATACTCAAACTGGATCACCACAAACTCAGTGGAGTCAGAGTCAGTGGAACAGAGCAGCTGGAGTGAACAGCACCTCTCATAACTGTAAAATGAAAGGAAAACTACGGATTTAAGGATCCGCGTTAATTGATCCAGGAGTCTCTCCTGTGCTTTCAACATTCCTCTCCTCAGTTCAGCGCAAGACAACATGGATACCTTCTTTGCATACAGTGAAATTTGCTGAGAAAAAAAAAAAGAAAAAAGGGTGCAGCGCTTTGCTTCCTCGCACCAAATGAAAAAGACAAGCATTCCCCTTTGAATCTCCTGCTCACCAGCAATGTGAGTCTCTCCTGTGTGTTCACATGATGTGTTGTGTCTTCCTGTCATTGCTCTACAGGCTGATTCAGGTTATGTGTGTGTGTGTGTGTGTGTGTTTGTGTGCGTGTGTGTGCGTGTGTGTTCTCTGTAAGCAAGGACTAAATAACTACTGAAACTTGCATGTTCTTCAGCTGTTACTGCCGGACCCTCCAGTGGAAAGATAGAGGCCTCTAAATAAAATAAAACATCATGTCATCCTGTGACAATTTGCAAATTTTCCACTTTTCTCTCAGCGCTTTCATCAGTGTTAGGTCAGTGTTCATTAAATCACCTGCTCAGCGATATTATATCTCTACAATAACATGTATCACAGCTGAACTATATCTTTACACACTGCCGTACAGAAGCAGAGAGCAGTAACTACAGAAACTTATACATACAGGCTTACAGAAACAGCACAGTGATAAAAATGTTTACACACTCTACAGTTAAACCCCTGCTTTTATCTGTTAGCAAACTTGTTAAACCCCGGGCAGACCAGTTGTTACATCCAGATTAAAATGTGTTTAAAAGTGTTTCCCCGGCTCGGATATTTCAGACTGAGGTAAACACTGTTTTCCTCTCTCGTCGGTGATGTGTTGTCGGCGGTCAGCTGGGTTTCTGGTTTCAAGTATTCTCTGGTTGATACACAGACAGTTTTGTAGCCTTAAGTGGTGTTTTAGTTTTCCCCCGTGCTCTCCTGTAAGCATGCTCCCCTCTGGCTTCTCCGACCCGCGTCTCTCAGGACACATTTTTTCTCACTTCCAGGATTTCGATTCTTTTAGCTGAAAAAGGTTGCCCTATTTACGTTCTTTAAACTTTAGTGTCTGCGCAGCCGTTTCAAAAAACTGAAGTACAGCTCTGGCATGCAGAAGTGCTTTTAGGACATTTATAGTAAGTAGTGTAACGGTTAAATGAGACTTTGATGAGAGGCTGTTTCTAATCAGAATAATGGAAATGGAAATCATTCATGTTGATGCAATCAAGCACCTTGTAATCCCCTAAATCATGGAGTATTTTGTGAAAGCATCTATTCCTGAAAGATGTGTGTGTGTGTGTGTGTGTGTGTGTGTGTGTGTGTGTGTGTGTGTGCGTGCGTGTGTGTGTGTGTTGTTCAATCCAAACGATGTGATAAGTTCTCAGTGCGTTCTCCATCCACAGTGCTGTTCACCTCTGTTAACTGCACACACGCGACAGCAGAGCGTTTCAGAACATCAGTCTTTCAAATTGAGTGTAAAAAAAAAAAAAAATTACTATTTATTTATTCTTACTTTGATTTTGCTGTTGTGTGTTCCTTATTAGTCTGAGAGTTTGAACTCATTCCCATCTGATGCCTCTGAGACGATGGACTGCACAGAATTTAGGGGATGGATTTCTCCATAATCAGAGGTGTATTATCAGTGCCTGTTATAAATCCTAAACTGTGGGT
Organism: Seriola lalandi dorsalis; assembly: GCF_002814215.2. Taxonomy (NCBI): domain Eukaryota; kingdom Metazoa; phylum Chordata; class Actinopteri; order Carangiformes; family Carangidae; genus Seriola; species Seriola lalandi. The sequence goes on along the minus strand of NW_019525241.1, from coordinate 765,298 downwards.
ATTGAGTTGTCCTATTGCAACCTGATAAATGTGGACTGTTCCTCATTAAAATGTTCAGGTAAGCAATTTATCATGAACTATCCGCGCATTTCTTTGAGATTTATTGGAAATACACTTGCTGCTGTGGTTTAGACATTGGAGGTAGACACTGTTTAAATCAATAGGACTAAAATAATTGCACTGAAAAATCATATTTTTTAGATAAGTTTCCCATCTGACTCACAGCACAGTTTACAGTAGAGTGGTTTTCAGTCCCGTTGGTTTGCACTTGAATTGCTAAAGAAATGATCCCAAAAAGAAACAATGGGCTGTAAGTGTTCAGTCAAATTCAAGATAAACCTTAATAATCCTTCTAATTGTAGTTGTATCTTATTTTGAAATTTTTCTGTAAATCTCTCTTATGTAAATACAACTGTTGTTGTTGTTTTTTTTTCCTGCTGATTCTGTTGTGCATAAATTCAAGCCACAGTGTGAAAATAGATTTTAAAATAAACCGGTTTTACAAGTGTTAAGTTTTTTTTGTTTTGAAACCATGCATTAATGGTTTATGACCACATGGTGGTAGTACTGTATAATGACATGTGATGTACTGGATCTGAGATTTTGGCAACTTGCTGTCATCTGCATTGTGTTTCTCCTGGCATGTTCTTGGTGGACACAACTGCTCTCTGGGTGGGGAAGACAAAAATTCAAATTCTGAGTGATCCCCTTCAGTTAAGTGAATCATTTCCAATTAAATCCCAGGCAATACCCACATCCACAGCCCATGAATAAAAATGACAACCATTGAAATGAAGCAGCTTGATCATACGAGATGGTTAATGAAAAACAGCTCTTGGCGGCCTGTTTTACTTCCTCTAATGGATATCAGTAATTATGACTATAATTCTAATCTGTGGAGTTTTGTTTGATGCTCACACCCCCACCCCACCCACCCATGATACCTGTCTCATAAAGAGGGGATTAGGGGGGTAGCTTCACTCAAGACAAATAACAGCACAGCCTCACATACATTACATATACATACATTACACAGTATCTTTACCTCACAAGAATTCACATAACCTCTGGATCCTATGTGCTCTCACTAAATCATCATTTATCCGCGGCGTGCTCCGCTCTTCCTTTAATTATCACTGCAGGCAGTAATATTGTGCCCTGTGATTTACTCCAGAGCAGCAGACACAGACAAAGATGGAGGGAGGTGGGAAAAAAAGAGTTAGAAACTCCCCCTGAAGATGCAAATTAATGTGAACAGTGATGGAAGGATCAATATTTAATGTGTATCCGCACTGCGAGCAGCAGAGTGTTAATTGCCCTCGCAGGAATAGAGCACTGACTCGCACTGCCCCGTGTGTTCTGCATTAAACCTCTGTCGAATTGCACTTTATTCTGTTCTAATAGGTTCTTTCTCATGACATCCCCCACAATGCATCTTTCAAACTAATTCACTCAACGTAACTTATTTCTTCCCTCTCCTAATTTTGACAGGGAAATGGTTGCTCATATTGAGAGGTGTGACCAATTTGCATTAATGTCATTTCATTGTCAGCTTGGAAATGAGCCAGCCACCATGTCCTCACTGTATATATACATATGATTTGCACATGAGCCAGTGGGTATAATAGAGGTTCACATTAGGTAGATACTATAGCTAACTACTTTATTGCAGTGGTTCCCAACCTGGGGGGGTCAGGATGCCCATAGGTGGCCGTGAGATCAAGGTAGAAAATAAAAACCAAACACTGCTACACAGAGCCGTCTTTATTTTTTTTTAGAATTTTCTCAAATTTTCCTCTTCTTCGTCTTGTCAGGTAAAAAGTATTAAAAATTATTCTTTAATTGAGCATCTCACATCTTATGTACATGCATTTTGCCATGAGGTATTGGAAGCACAAACAAGGTAACTATAGTAACCATGGCCTTAGAGGGATTTTTTTTAAAACATTTTGGGAAATATGCGTATTTGCTTTCTTGCCCAGACTTAAATTAGAAGATTGACATCATGACTGTCTGACATGTCTATACTCTAAATATAAAGCTCAAGCCAGTAGGCGATTTGCCAAGGTTTGCATTAAGACTGGAAGCAACGGGGAGCAGCTAACCTGGCTCTGTCCAAAGGTAAGAAATCCACCTACCACACTAATTAGCCTCTGTATCTCTGCGTAACCTGTACAAAATGGTGTAATGGGACATAACATGCTGGAACTTAAATAATTCCAGCATTGTCTTTTTTATATTTAGCTTTTGTTGCATTAAATTGATGGTTAGCTTAGCTTAGCTCATATATACTAGCATTAATGGCTGTCGCATGACTATTTCAAACATCCATCTAGATTTGACATGATTATGAACATGAACCAGAAACTCTATTACCTTTTTTGTGACAGAGGGTCACTTGAAAGGACATACAGACAACATTGGACAACAGTGTGACCTTGGCCCTATGAATCTGCTTTCTATCAAACTGTCAACGCCCACAGTCACCTATTTGCTCCCTTTTATTATGCAGGCTAATAACAAGGCAGGTAACTGGGCACACAGTGATCTTTATATAAAAATAAATTCTTGGAAAAACACAAGCATGTTGACCTAAAAAATGCCGAGTCACTGTCCGACCGGCTCCTCGGGATGTTTACTGTTTACAGTAATTATATAACACGCATATTACTGGCACATACAGTGCACCACCCATGATGATCAAGTTTCACCAGGAATCAATAATGACTTCCCAGACGTAGGGCAAGGCCTGAGAGTTCCACTTTAAGTTTAATTGTTGCGCAATCTATAATGAGTTTGGACGACATATCCTCCTCTAATTTGCTCAATGAACACACTGATTGGTGATGAGTAGGTGCCCTGTCGGATCCCCTTGTTAAATCTGTGCTAAATCTGTCTGAATAATGTGATTTGTACAGCTGCAGGTGCTTTGTATTTACTGAAAGATTAAAATCAATACAGGTTAATTTCTATCTGAAATGGCCTGGGATGAGATTTCATGTCTATGTGTGTGTGTGTGTGTGTGTGTGTGTGTGTGTGTGTGTGTGTGTGTGTGTCTTGCTCTCCTCAGTATTTGTACTGAGAGATTCCATGAAAATAAGAAGGGAAATGCATTTATTGTACATAATAATGATGCACTCTATGTTTCAAAACATCTTCTCAGTATTTCTCTCCCATTGTTATGTGGGCCATTAGTTGGTGCATTAGAGACTTCTACTACGCATTCCACTGTTTTTACCTTTCGGATTGAATCATGAAATATATATGAGCATCATTAGCGGCAGGAAGATTTAGTTTTCTGACATTTCAGCGAGCTATTCGCTTCAACCTGCCATATGAAAAAAGCACATCTTCTTTGCATTTAGCTGCATTGACAACCACGCACAAACAAACCCAAAGAGGGAATAGGTGGGAGAAGACGTGTCTGAGATTGAAACAGAAGAGGAAAGAAATAAAGTGTGGGGGATGGAAACAGGCAGAGACAGCCAAATGGTAGTTAAAGACTTTTTTTTTTTTTTTTCTGAGCGGCAATGAAGCTCAGGAGGACAGGGTCAATATTCACCACCCCGGCATCTGCAGAGTGAATCCTCCAGCTAAAAATACCGGCGCTGCAGCTTTATGACCAGAAGTGATGATCTGTGATACTGCTGCTTGCTCTTTTAATGTGGCTACAAAGACCCACCTTGATCTGAGTTGTTAGGAAAGTCAGTCTGGGAAGAACAACATTTGCAATATGCTGGTGAAAGCATTTTAGCATGAAATTAGAGGGCAGTGCCTTTGGAGAAATAGCATATGTGTTTCAATTACTGAATCAGTTTGAGTTTTATGTCTTAATAAAGAGACCAGTGTGAAGATAATGATGGATATTAACATAAACTATAGATGACCAAATACCAAGCAGGAGGTCTTCAATGTGTGTGTGTGTGTGTGTGTGTGAAGGGAAGGGGCTGACAGAGGGAGATAAACCTGATAGTAGCAGCCACAGTGAGCAGGTCAAGTGTGTGCTCTTGTGTTCACATTTACATGCGACAGAGGAAAGCTCTTTACATTCAGTCATCTGCTGTAGATCTCTTCATGTAAGTGCAGGTGGGTATCAGTTGTGTGTCTAGTGGCTGAGTGTCAGTGACTATTAAACCCAGAGAGCTCTCCAGTTGAACCCCGTGTAGTGGAGAGTAAATGAACACATTAGAAAGCGTAACTACCTGGGACTTTAACACCAGGGCAACAGGACATTAAGGATGCGGCTGAGCTGAAAGAGAAAGATAGAAGGACATTTTACACAGTTTACTCATATTAATGTAATAATATTTATTCTACCAATTCAGACCTGGCTTTATATTTTATACTCATTGATGTATCAGGAAGGTAGCTCGGGCAAACATCTGTAACTTGTGCATTTACAGATATTTAGTCAAGCTAGCGATGTACCTCTAGGGATGGCAATGCCAGACTTTTGAACAGCAGGTTTGGTCCGTCACTGGTCAATTACTGAATGGATTGCCATCAAATTTGGTGCAGTCGTTCATGGTCCCCAGAGGATGAATCCATCTGATGTTTATGATCCCCTAACTTTTCCTCTAGTGCCAATAGCAAGTCAAAGTTTTCACTTATGCAGTGAAATATCTAAATGACGGATTGGAGCAACATTATGTATAGCTGTTCATGGTTTCCAGATGATGAATCCTCCTATTGGTCCTGACGATCCTATGTTTATGGTGATTACCATTTCCTCTAGTGCCACCATGAGGTTGACAATTGTGGTTTTAAATAAAATGTGTAAATAACTATCAGATAAATTGCCATCAAATTTGATGCAGATATTCATGGTCCCCAGAGGATGAATCCTACTGGTGTTAGTGACACGCTAACTTTTCCCCAAGTTCCAATATCAAGTCAGAGTTTTCATATATAAGCAGTGAAATATCCCAACATCTATGCAACGGATTGGAGCAACATTTTAGCTGTTCATGGTTTCCAGATGATGAATCCTGTTGACTTTGGTGACCCCCTCTTCCTCTAGCACCACCATGAGGTTGACATTTGTGGTTTTAAGTGAAATGTGTCAACAACTATTTTGATGGATTGCCGTGACGTTTGCTAGAGAAATCTTTGCCACACCCTGGAAACATTTTAATGGCTTTGGTGATCCATTTAATTTTCATATAGCACCAACATCTGGTCAAAATTTTGATTGTCCAATACTTTGCTGTATGACAAAAACTAATGACATTCCCATCAACCTCAGCTGTATTTTGTGTTTAGTGCTAATTATCTGATGTTAGCATCACAATATGCTAAACTGAGCATATAGCTCAAAGCAGCACTGTGCCACAGTGCAGCTTCACAGAGCTGCTAGCATGGCTCTAAACTCTGTAGACTCTGTTCTCTAGTACACATAAGTGACATATTTCACACCATGTTTGTCATACCATTTGCCCCAATCAAGCACACGCCCATTACACAACACTTAGTTGGTGCATTTTTCAAATCTGCAATGGCTGATTCAAATAAACACTAACACAACTATTTAGGTGAGTCAGTACTGGATTTCAACCCTGACAGTTAACTGCAAAAAAGAAAGCTTAATTTAGATTTTTTTTTTAATTCCCCAGCACACTATATCATTGCAAAAAAGTCCAAATTAAAACATATTAATCACCAAAAGCTCCAGAACAGGTACTAAATGGACATTGTTCTTAAGATATCCAACATGAGAAATAACTAATTGCACCTTATACTGAGATAGTTTTTTTAATTAAAACATATGTCTTGACGCACTGGATGTGACTGTTGTGCTTTGATCTAATTGCCTGAATCCTGAATCTAGTCTTTTGTTTGTGGAAATGTTAGAAGTTGTCAAGTAAATGAAATGCCCCACTATTTGTCAACTGATCTGAATTACAGTCATAAATATTTATCATAAAATGCACCAGAGATACAATTTATGCAGAAAGGAGAGCTATGATATTTTACTTCTGTTAATGACTGTGTGATATATAAGAAGTAAAAGAGGAAAAATACATTGTGCTTAAAATGTTGATCCATAATGAACATACAAACACATTATGATGAATGCGCTGTATGTAGGTGGGGCTTTAATATAGATGCATGAGACCGCTATCATGATTGTGTGTCAAAATTATACAGCAGTTTATTTGTAAGAAATGGCCTTAAAGCATGGACTGAAAAGTTTTGTGTGTTTGTGTGTGTGTGTGTGTGTGTGTGTGTGTGTGTGTGTTGCTCTGTGTGTGTGTGTTGCTCTGTGTGTGTGTGTTGCTCTGTGTGGTGCTACAGTCAGATGGAAGTGATGTGATGTTTACTCACACAAATGGCTTGTCTTTCTGTCTGTACCTGCTGTATGTGTGTGTGTGTGTGTGTGTGTGTGTGTGTGTGTGTGTGTGTGTGTGTGTGCGTGTGTGTGCATGTGTGTGTTTCTGTCAGTGTGTGTCCATTATATTTGCCCCTGTGTGTGTTTGAACCCATCCACCCCAGCCACCCGTGTGGACATGGGGCTGGTGGTATGATGTTTGCCCAAAGGTGCCGTAATGGTTTTTGCCACCATGCCACACATCCTGCCCAGGGTATGTCGGTGCATGTGTGTGTCTGTGTGTGTGTGTGTGTGTCTGTGTGTGTGTGTGTGTGTGTGTGTGTGTGTGTGCATGTGTGTGTAATACTGCTATATTTAGAGACGTGGTTGGCTGGTAAACACACTGAGTAATACGGAGATGCGTCATTTTAAGATCCTATGACTCTATTATCTAAACATAATGCTCTCACACACACAAAAACACACACATTTATACAGCATACAGCAAAAGTGAGTAGGTGAGTAGGGCAGTTTGTAATACTTGAGATATGGTGATGTGACATGTATTCATTAGCCAGGGAGTTACACATAAGGAGGAATGCGCTCTTTTGAACCCCTTTATACCCCCCTTTATGAGTGCAAAAAACACATGAAGTAATATGTCATCAACTTTCAGATTTTGCTTAATAGCACACAAACACACACACTTCTAGGGCAAAGCAGTTTGATATGCTGAAGGTCTCTTTTGGACACACACACACACACACACACACACACACACACACACACACACACACACACACACACACACACACAATGTCCTCATAATATGACTCTCCTCCTTATCCCTTTACATTCATCATGCTGTCATTCTGTTCTGTGCCGGCGGAGGGTCTCCCTTTCAGTTAATTAAATCAGATGCTTATCCTCATAGCTTAGAGAGAGAGAGAAGAGAGAGGGTTAGATTATTAGTGTTAAAGTTATTAGTGTTTCTACACAAACACTAATAACAACAATACTAATAATATCCTCACAGACTGCTGAGACTAGAAAAAGCGCGTGGCAAAGGAACCACATATACTCTACTGCCCTGACACACAAATGGGTTACAACTCTACAGGGGCCTAGACACCTAGAGATCAAAAAAAGCTCTTTGTTGCACTTCATGAAGTAGAAGGACTTATAAGAGACGCATCAGAAAATAAAAAGGTCAAAATCGAAGCAGCTGAAGCTGACTTTAGGCTACGTCCACACTAATACATTTTAATTTCAAAATGAAATCGATCTCCACCCAGACGACCGTTTTAGCTCCATATCAGAAACGTCCTCTGTCCATACAGTCATACCTGATTGTCTGCTATGAACAAAATACTACAAACAAGGAACAGCAAAGGCAGTTGTAGCGTTAAAATGCAGAATTTTACTGTGCAAAAGCTGCAAGCAAACACAACAAGGTCAGTAATGCTTGTAACTGATTATCCATGTTAGTAGTCCACCGGTACACCACTGGTAGTTGTGACTGATAAGACCAGGAGGCAAGCGTGGGTGTCTGCTTCATCGTTTCCAAAGGCCCATCCAGAATACAACGCTACCCTGAAGTTTTCAAACTAAAACGGGTCCAGCAGTCTTTCCAAAAGTCTCAGTATCAGGTGCTCGAAAACTCTGGAGTAGTGTGGACGTCAGACGTAAATGTTGCAAAAGAGATGCATTTTAAAACTAAAACGAGTAAGTCAAGTACATAAAACACTAGAGCCTACATTTCCCCAAATGCAAACCAGCAGTGACCCTTCCTCTCTGGTAAATGGCAGCACCTTTTAAACTCCACACCTGCAGTCTGTAACACACGCCTCATGACATCATCAGCGGCCCACAGTTCCTTTTTACCCTGGGCCCCGTAACGGTTTACCCGGCCATGCAAGGAGTGAGGGGGGTTTCATGCCAATAACTCACATTGAATTGAACTGATGTGAATGGAAGTATTGAGGGGACGTGAAATGTGTGCATGCCTGCGTACACGCACGCACGCACGCACGCACGCACGCACACACACACACACACACACACACACACACACACAGGAAAGACTTTTCATGGTAAATTTATTCAATTTTCGTGATGATTGTATCATTGTCATTACTTCCATGCCAGTAAATCTGAAGCGTTGAATTTACATGCAGAGAACAGAAGTGAACTGAACTGAATTTAAAGACTGGGAGACAGACAGAAAGAGAGGGGAAGGAGATGGCAGGGTGGCATAAAGAAAGAGGGAAGGGAGAAGGAAAAGAGAGAAACACACACAGAGGAGGAGAAAGAGAGAAAGGGAGAAGTGACATCACTTCTCCCAGCCTCTCTCTCCCTCTCTCTGGCACCTTTGCTCCACTTCTCGCCGAGGAGGCGCACACTCACACACACACACTCACTCACATACACACATTCACATACACACACACACTCACATACACACACACACAGCTCCTCGCTCTCCTTCGTCGCTCATAAAAAGGGGATTGGACTACACGGAAAAGGGGAAAAGGAAAAGGAAAACATTTGACAGGATGAACAACGGTTTCTTAAACATGGCGTCGATAGGCGACTTCGACCCGCTCAACGCGTCTATTCCAGCCACCAAAGTTGAAATCACAGTGTCCTGCAGGTAGGGGAATGTGTCTGTTTAACCTGGTTTTACTCTGACAGGGTTACGGGAGGAAAAAAAAACACCGAGCTGTGAACGCAGGTGCAAGTGAACTGTACTTCAACTCCGTCCAAGTTTCTGTTTACTTTCATTTTACACCGACTTCAGCTCCGACAATAGCGTGAAAATGTCACATTTTCGCTTTTTATGGCGAGTAACGTAAGACTGACTGTGTTACTGTACGTTACTATGAGTAGCGTTAGCTGTATTAGCGAGATGTGGTGGCAGTTTGTCACTTTTACTCCAGTGAAACACTGTTAATACGGGCCATGATAACTATTCCCGAAGGATAACATGTACACAAGTCTATTACAGCAAAACTGTACACACTGTGTGAACACTGTTTATACTGTAACGTTAAAAATCCTGGAAGGTCTTTACAAACTCGTTTCGAGACGCACTAGCTTACTTTTTATATTAGCTAAACACATTTAAACAAGTTCAAAGTGATGCCAATAGGGAATATATGTATAAGTGTGATAAGCCTATTACAAACACACAACGGGATATATAGTTACACTTAAAAAACATACACAAGTATAATATGGCGATCCCATATGAAATAGGCAAATAATACAATAGAATAAGGTATCCTTTATTGATATGATATCAAATACAGTGTGTAGGTGGATTCCTACCAATGTGGCAACTAATGAGTTATTCCTAATTATTTAGACATTTCTCAGCTGCATTGCCCCTCCAAACACTTGTTTTAGTGTTGTCTTTGCAGTATTTGACAGATGACAGTGTTCTTGTTGGTCAGCTGTCTAAACAGCCCATCATTTTGCTGTATCAAATGCATGTAAAACGTGTTCAAATCGTTACAAGGAGTTGTGGTGTGTTTGCATGCCAGTGTGTGTATTGTCTGACGTGATGGAAACAGACAGGGAAAGCAGGGGACAAGGCTGTGGTGTATTTAACCCCCTTTGAAGGTGGTCTTTGTCTCTCATTCAGGGAGGATTTTCTTCTCTGTATATGAAAATGCAGAGAATGTGGTTTATTTCTGCCAGACTGGTGACCCACAGTGAGCTACAGCCTCTGTGTGCTTCACTGGTCAGCCACATGTTTTCAGGAGCCCCCCTTAAAGGGAATCCAATTTAATGTGTGGCCTCTTTTGAATCAAATAAGTGACATTATTTGTATATACATATATATATATGTGCTGCTAGTGATGTATTTTACCATCACAAGGCACCATAATACACTTTTTTAGAATAGAGAGATAAAACACATTCAAAGAAAAGCCTTTTGAAATTGATGTTTTCTTTTAAACACTTGTTACAGTAAAGTGTTACACCCCTTGCAGCTGCTCTGTCATTGTGAAATAGGTAACAGAGTTTCTGTTTAACAGTGATATCATCTGCTGTGTAACAGGCTATAAAAAAATAAATTGTTAATAAGATAAGAATTGGTGGAATTCAGTAGGCTGAAACTTGTGGGTGTTCCTCCATATTGATAGATGATCTTCTATTGGAGACTGGGCGGTGTGTGTGTGTGTGTGTGTGTGTATCTGATGATATGTACTGTAAATCTATTCAGATGTTGACAGAAACAGAAATCTTCCAGTAATAAGTGAACTTTATCTGAATCCAGAAAAACCGGTTCCTTCTCAGGGCTTTGACAGATACTCAAATGATGCCTGTTTACATTGCTGCTGTTCCTCTTGGTTGTGTCGCCATGCTGTCAGCACATTGTTGTGGTTGGGTTTTCTTGTTGCAAGCATGATATTTCAAACTCTGCCTGTCAGATTAACACAGTCTTTACTTAAATCTTGACCCCTTACACCTTATGTGGAATTGACTTTAAACATGCAACATAAATCTATCTATCCTTTCAATTTCAATGAATGTGTGTCTGCTATGAAACTAGGCGTGGAATCAAATGTCAGTCATGTGATTTACACATTTGATAACTCATGTAACAGCACATGATGGGACATTTTTTTGCCCTGATTCTGGCACGATTCAAAGAAACTTTCCAACTTAATGTGATTTTACTGCCACACTACTCGCCTTAGAGGAGTGGACAGAAACAGTATGCTGCCTTCCCTGAGTCCCTCAGATACTGTGGTTACAGTTTCAGTACCATCTCCTTAGTAACAGAGAGATCATGTCATCTTCCAGTAGAATATATAGTTTGGTAGAGTTTGCTAATGTCTGAGTCACCCAGCTTCTCAGCCCCCCTGGGGGGGGACTGTGTTTTGGTGGCTGCCCTCCCACCTCCAACCCGAGGGGGAGCGGGAATGCAATGGTTACAGCCAGGTGTGTATGTGTGTGGGTGTGCACTTACAGTACATGTTTGTGTGAGCTTAAAGCATATACCTTGTATGTTTGTGTATGTGACATTGTTTTGTAAGCGGACTTAATGGGCAATGTACAGTATCACCATGGTTACAACTTTTTTTTTTAAAGTTACCCCCGTATGTGTGTGTAGGGGGGTGTTAGAGTGAGAAAATGAACTGAGAAGACAATGGCTGAAGAGTGAGCAATATGAGTGAGTGGCATTTTGGATGGTAATATGTGCAGTGTGACTGCAATGATTGTAACTGTCATTCACAAGTGATCTAAGATGAAAGAGAGAGAGAGCTTGGAAACTTAATAGGTTATGTAGTTGAGTCCAAAATGTTATGTTTGAGTGGATCTAATGAAAAAGAGAGCAAAAATCTGCAGTGACAAGTTAATTAGTTATTTCCAATGCAAATCAGCATTCTTGAAACACTTTGAGTGTGCATTCGGGTTTTAAAGATGTTGTCACCTGTTTCAGGAAAAACTCTTTACAGGCAATTTTCCATCAAGTGACATGTAATCATCTCTCGTTTTCACTTTTTGATTTGATATTCATACTTATTAAGCCTTTTTAAGACGCTGAATGATATGGAAAGGGAATGAGGAAGTTGAGAAAAGAAAGAGTTTGAGAGCCTTTGAGATGATGCTCTCAATCCAAAAAGCTCTCCTCATGTAATTGTTATATAGTCAGTGGTGACATAATCGTTGGAGATATATTGACCTCTTAGCCTGTGTCTCCGGCTGATTCTGATAATGCTCTGATGCTGTGGGAATATCAAGTAAGAGCCTCGCTCAGGCTCTGCAGTTAGCCGGAGACATTTTGCTGATTGATGGGTGAGCCTGAGGTATCAGCTTGGATCAATACACTACCAGCTCTGCCTACTGTGTTGCACAAAAGCACACATGCATAAAAGTATGTTCACACATACTGTATACTGTGGGGCTACATATATGAATGACTGTACACACAAACCATCCCTCACCCACACTCCGACAGTCACAGAAGAATAAATTACTCCCTGATGCACTTTAGTGTTACCACCTACATGTTTGAGCCGGGGGACTCTGTGGTGAATGGCCTCAAGTCCAAATATTCCATTATGGTCATCGATTGGCCCAGCACACAGGCCAGGTTATTTCACACTCACACACAAAACCAGTGTGTCTAATATATCAAATAGGTGACATGTTTGCAAGGTTCCTCAGTGTTTTGAGAAAGTTTGTCTTGTTAGCTCAGGGCTCAAGTTAATGTTGCAAAGAAATACACAGTATACCGATGCCTGCCGGTTTCTTTGGTTACTATGTGTATAGTTGCTGAAATTTGATCTGTGTGTGTACCAATCAAAATGTCTGTAGCACTGAATATTGATCAAGACATCAGTCTAATCGGACATTTACTGATTGAAACTGTGTTTTTCTATTGTCAACTGTATTTTATTCAAGGTGAAAAACATGAACATGTAAGGGATCAACAAAAATATTGTTTTGATATTTGTACCAGAGCTTAGATATTGAATTGGCATTAGTATCTCAAGCCCTCTCTGTTTTTTTAATGAATCAGTCAATTAATCCATCAGTCCATCGACAGTGAAGTGATCGTATGCTCTTCAGTTTTCAAGCAAAGATGGCAAACAGGGTTCCAGCTTCTTAAAGGTCACTCTTTTGCTTTTTGTTGTCTTACATTACTATTATATAATTGCTGGTCAGTGGACTGTTGATCAGACAACAAAAAGCAGTTGAATACGTCACTTTGGGCTCTGAAATATCTGATGAGCATTTTTCATTATTTTCTGATGGTTTATAGACTCAATTATTAATTGTCTTATTGGGAAAATAATGCGCAGATTCATCAGTAATGAAAGTAATCATTATTTGCAGCTGTTTTAGTTTCTGTTTAACTTGTTGCTGTTACACGGATACCAAATCTTTTTGTTGCTAACACCTCTCCATGTTCTCTGCTGCATTTTTACAATTTTTGTATTCAAAGGAGGAAAGTGCTCCACAGTGGACAACCCGACTCTGTTGAATAATGGGTTGCTGTTAGCACTCTCACACACACAAAACCAAGCATGGAAATGTGTCACCCCAGAGGTGTTTGTGTGTTATGTTAGTATTTATTTAGTGGATTGCCTCATTTCTTTTTCTTTGTCTTTTTCCTACCGGCATGGCAGAAAAAGCTCACAGTAGGATGTAGACTGTTTTTTACAGTGTCTTTCAGACTGGTTGGCACCTTTTTTTTTTCCCGTCTCTTCCTCCTCACTCTGTTTCTTGTTATGCATCCCAGCACTGTCAGTAAACACTGTAACTGTTGACAGTAATAACTCTCAGGCTGTCTCCTCTGTCCACCTTCTCTCTGCTGTTGAACAATGAGATGCATTGGAAAAAAAGGCATCTCTTTCCAGTACTCACGGTTGCCACAACATATTAGTTGTGGTGTAAATGAAAAATTGGAAGACAGTTTATTTATTTATTTATTTTTACTGTTACGGTTGGGTAGCTAACCATAACGCGCACATGCAGGCTTTGTCATGCATGTGTGAGGTCTTGATTTGATCATCATATATCCAACACAATGTACATCAGTACGTCCATGTCCATACAAATTGTTCCAGACTGATTTCAGTAAAGGCTGGTTTGGAAATATAAAAGGAGGCCAAATTTGAAAACGAGGTCATATTTGTTCAGGCCTGAAGGCTGGGACACGCGACTGCTGTGATCCTAATGGATTCACTCAAAAAATGTGTCATCAAATCAGCTTCAAACCACAAGTAGTCCTGCGGCTTTAGGTATTTCTTGTCACACCAAATATGAGTTCAAATACCCATTATGTAAGAGTAGTTGAGACAGTATTTTGTGGTAACTTCATGTTTTCTCGAATTGATTGTTTATACTTCTGGATGTGCTGTGAGTACATTGCTCAATATTGGATAGTGGTTAATAGTGGATAATTTATAGTTTACCAAAGAATGAAGTCAGCCGATGTTTCATGCAGGGTCCACGCCAATTCTGAATCTTTACCATGTGTCCATTTCTTAAGCAGCCAGTGCCTCAACAAACCACAGGAGAGAGTTTCCTCTCCAATCTAAACTCCCCCACTGAAGCTGGATCACTGCGCAGTGGATGGAGGCAGCCCACTGTTTGAATCAGTTGGCAGCAGGCAGACGACGTAATCATATACTCGTCACGGTGTTCAAGAGGTGGATTGTGGTCAGTGCCTTGGTGGAAAACCTGGCCTTTGTCTACCCTTGAATGGGCTCATTTGGCAGCAGGGTTGCCGGTATGTGTTGGCCGGCACATAGCGACACTTTGAAGCTGGAAAACTGACTCCCATCGAAACAAATCATAGCATGAGTAACATCTCGTGCCTTTTCTCGTTCCTTTTGTTTCTACATTTTTCTCAGCACTGCTGTTGCCCATCAGCTGGTGTTACATTAATGCTGAACGCAGCATGACCTCACACACACACACATACACACACACACACACACACACACACACACACACACACACACACACACACAGATGAACCTGTTACATCAGTTTGCATATGATCTCATTTGCATATGATCTCCCACTACCAGCTGCATTAGTTCCTCCAAATCCATGTTTATGATGGATAATTTATTAATATCATTATGCATATCCTTTATTATCCGTTTGGATGAAAAATCTCATTTAATCATTGAATGTATTTAACTATGTATGAAGACAGAAAAGCAACAGTGGTAATTTAGGTAAAATTGTGATATACAGTACAGTGGACTGTTACTTCTCTGGCCTGACTTACTGAAGTCTAAAAGTCAGAGTCTTTTAATAACTTTGTTCGGGAGCCAGTTGTGTATTGGTGTGCTTGTACTTCTGTTTTGTTTGACGTAAAAGCACAAAGTCCATTTAAGCGTTTGCTCAGAAGTCTCTGGTTTGTATCTGAGTTGGTGCTCTTTTTATTTATTATTTATCATTTATTTAACTCATTTTACATCGATGGGATTACCCTGGCAACCGATATCCGTCTGATATTAAACAAAAATAAAAACAAAACAAACAAACAAAAAACTGTTGTTTATATGTGCAAACCAAGAGTATGACGGGATGTGCTGCAGATAGGTGTGTGTATATAAAATGAAATTGAAATCATTGAATCAATGTATCATTATTATACCATTAACAGTGGTATTGAATGTTTCCAGATACCACAGAAAAAGGCCTGAACCTCGACATAAATCATATCTTGAGAAGTAGAATACACTGGGGAGTTGATTGAAGTCGTGTTTGGTAATGTTTCTGTTGAGGCCGTGGGTGTGTGACAATCAAACCGAATCCCATTCAAAGCTTTTTCAAATCCACTTTGGACAATGTTTGTTTGGTGTAGAGAGGATGTAGCGCAGACGAGGTGGACTGTTAAACCCTTGCCAAGAAAAGATTTACAACCGCTTCACTCTGCACTCCTGTAGATGGTCCACTCTCCACAAATTAAGAAAAACACATTAACCGCTGTGAATTGTAGTCTCCACTGTGGATTTGAAGCAGCAGTGTACATGCTTTCACTGATCATGAAAAGGAGGGAGACATAAATAATAGTCTTAACAAGACTTAAAATATTGTGACTTCCAATATGAAAACAATGATTTTGGTTGAATCTCAGCATGGGAAGCAGATAGCAGGAAGACGCTTCAGGTTATTGGGCCAGAGCCAAGAAAAGGATGTAAAGTAGGCTGGATAAATGTAGGTTGTGCAAGGCTGGATCTTAGAAAAACAGACACAGACTTTGGACTATTGAGCCAAGATTAAAGGAAAAGCTTGACATTTTGAATTTTATTTGGGCTCTATCTGCCATTTCTGTAATTGTGAAAGCACACTCAGTCATCTTGAAAAATAATCCCTAAAAAAGGATTATAAAAATTCAGACCTAAAAGTTATGTTTTCGTACGTGTTTTACTGACATTGATTCCTCAGAATTGCTATCATTCATCATTGATTGCGTGAGTCACTGCTGGCAGCCAAGTATTTAGTATCAAGGCATTTCTTTAAGAGATAGAGTAAAGCTAATGCTGTTTTTACCCTGAGGATGTGACTCTTAGACTCTTAAAGGGTCACATGCTCTGGATTGCATTCACTGCCCCCTGTGGACTTCACACCATTGATTGTAGTGATTCACATTTTAAATCTCGCTATTGATATTTCTCTCTATCGCTAAAACAACTACAGAAAATCTTTCATCACACATCCTCATATTTTGCTCCGTTTGAACCGACCCTGCAGCCCCGCCCTTTAACAACACAACTCATGACCAAGCCGCTATCTATTTTCAGGTCGCTCACTCCCACTCCGTCTGTGGGAAGTGATTGCGTTGACCTTTTTGGCCCCAAAGAGCTCACATAATGGTTCTCTTATTGAAGACGTCACTGACAGCCATCACTTTGAAGGGAAGACAGGGTTGCCTGCTGGGCGCCGGTTCAATGCCAGCCAAAAGCACAAAAGGGTGTGTGTGCGAGTGTGCACGATGACACGACGGCCGATAACTTTTTCTCCCTGTTTACATGTGGTTCCGAGCAGCGGGGAGCGCAAATGATTTTGGATGACAACGCAGTGGTGCTGGCAATCAGTGAGACAAAGCTATATTGGAAAAAAAAAAAAAAACCCTTTCTGAGCTGCCATGAATTGATGCCATTGTCTTGTCTGTCTTGCACTACCTCTGTTTCTGAGTGTGTTGTTGGAGTGTGTTTATCTGCATCTAGAGGCCAGAGTCCTGCTCTGTAATCAGGTTTTGGCTTTTTCTAGTCAGGTCAGTAAAGATTTATGCACTCGGAGGAAATTACTATCGACCTCCTTCCTTCTGTTGTGAGCTCGCTGTGGGTGGGTTTTCTACATAAGTCACCAGACGGTATGTGCACTGTGTCACGACTTATGTGCGTCTGTGTATGTTTAATTGCACTGTACACTTACACACACACACACACACACACACACACACACACACACACACAAACCACACACTAATACAATGCCTCTGATCCATACATCAAGCTGTAGAGCTGCGGTGAGAAAAATGGATTGATAAAGATCTGATGGAGAGGGGGAGCGAGTCATTGGCAAAGGTCAAGGGCTACACACACACACACACACACACACACACATACACACACACAAGTACCACTCTACTGCTAAATACAGAAGTAATAGATAGAGGGGTAATAGGTGTACCCATTGGCCTTACTCTCAAGGTTAGACAGCTGTGGTGTTATTTTAAAATGCAGGTGATATAACATGGACTCAAGGACACACACACACACACACATACAAAATACCTTTCACATCAGCAACTCAAAAGCAGGTTAACCTGAATCAGAAGCCCCTTTTAAACAACCTGCTCAAGGTGGGAATGTTGCGCCTTTATTCCACCTTGCATTAACGGTATAAAGACAGAATAGGGGTGGGTTGTTGTTCCGACTCTTTTCCGGCAGCGAAGGTAGTCAGAGTCGGATCAACATCTGTGTAAAAGGGACAACTGGGACAGATGCGTAGCCTTTTGTGTTACATGTTACGCCTCTGCGTGCTGGAATGCCGGCATTTTATCTAAAATCACACACGGCGGTGGCAATGTGCCGACTCTAGATAGATGGTTGCAATAGTGACTCTATTGTATTTGTTCCCTAATTGCTGATAGTGAGACTTCCATAACTGCTATGTATTTTCTTGTCATCTAGATTTTTTATTTATTTAGCAGTGTAAGAGATAATTTGATCCGAGCTGTTCTTAGAATATTCCTGGAGAAAAAATAAGCAGTGAGACCTGTTGACCTCAGGGTCAAACAGGCGTTAAAAGCTCTGCTCAATGGACCATCGGAGAATGTGCCGAAGCCGTAATAGCAAATGAATTCATCAATAACTACCAAGATGTACAACAGGGCGCCCTGGGGAGCAGTTCAACTGAAGGATTGTATATGGGCTGACGCACAGACACATACATAATACACACGGTATGTGCACACATGCGTTTAAAAGCATTTAAACCCTCGTGCATGCACTCACACTTGCAGATATTTGTGCTGCCATGCCTCCCATCAGTCAAACAGCTGATGACATTTTCAGCACAAGACACACACACACACACACACACACATAAAATACAGTCACATTTGATGCTCTGACATTTTACTTTCATACTGATGTAGATTGCGTCCCATGGGACATAAAGGCATAATAAAAGGAATCAAAACATCTCCTATAAATTCTGCCTGCCCAATTAGATTTTTTTGACATTTTGGATGTGATATCTGGATGGAGAATTGGCTGTATCTGATTAAGATTTTTCCTCTGAGAGGTGCGACGCTACATGCCGAGCTCTCAGATTGACATTGCAACACATATTTAGACTATTTGATAAGTAAGATTACTTGAAATACAGTAAATCACCCTCACAGCCCTGTTTACAGCCATGAATGCTGCCCCCCTCCCTCTCTGTCTCCCTCCCTCTCTCTCTCTCTCTCTCTCTCTCTCTCTCCCCCATGTAGAAGCCCCTGGCCTCGCCCTGCACATCCAAGCATGTCTCTCTATTTGTCTCACGTGCACAAACACACACTGGGCGTCCTGCTGATAACATGGTAGGAAGGCCACAGCACACATGTAACGCCGAAGAAGAAGGGTATGGAGGTTAATACTGTACGAGGGGAGTCAGGGAGAGAAAGAGAAATACCTCCATCTTCCTCCCTATCTCGCTCTCTCTCTCTCTGTCTCCTTCTCATCCTCCTGCCCTGTTGTCGCCGACGATAGCACAGAGTAGCCAACAGTTACACAAACATGCACGCGCGCTTACACACTCACTCTGTCTGTCAGTCTGTAACACAGTTATTCACAGAGACAGACATGTGCAGACACAATCACAAACCACCCGCGCACACACACACACGCACACACACACACTGACTGCTCGATAAACATCTGAGCATGTCCCAGTTATTATGTGTTTGTACTGAGATCATATGATTATGACTAAGCAAAAATGAATTATAAAAATGAAAAACAAACACAGACAAACAAGATCTTTTTATCATTACCTGTATGTAAAGCAAGCAGCCGAGACTTGGCTTTTGTCTGCACTGAGCTGTTACAGTCATACGTAAGCTAGTGGCATGTGTTGATGGAGGAAACTAGGCGAGTTAGACTAAACTGCACTGAAAGC
Source organism: Seriola lalandi dorsalis (assembly GCF_002814215.2). Lineage (NCBI taxonomy): Eukaryota > Metazoa > Chordata > Actinopteri > Carangiformes > Carangidae > Seriola > Seriola lalandi. The sequence goes on along the minus strand of NW_019525241.1, from coordinate 745,836 downwards.
GGTGACAGAGGCAATTAAGGTAAAATGCCACTGGCACAGATGCGTGGCTGTGTGTTGTCCATGACTGATGTGTATTTTGTTGCACATGTCTGTGTGTAAATGGATAGCGGTGTGGCATAGTTTAGCATGTGTGTGTGTGTGTGTGTGTGCGCGCTGAGATGTTCTCTTGGCTCTCCCAGCCCTTGTCAAGAAGAATTAGGGCAGCCCTTTTAGAGAAGGAGAGAGAGAATACAAGCTGCTGATGCTCCCCTTCAGTATGTGTATGTGGGGTGGGGGGTGGGGGTCGTGCAAGCATGTGCTTTTCCTCATGCTCCGAAACAAATGAACAAATCTGGATAGATCAGTAAAGATGCAGAGGGAAAGAAGTGATGGAGAAAAAATGAGGGAAAGAAAAAAACAAAACACAAAAGAGAAGCAGGTACCTGTAGCATTGTACTCAGCGACCTGTTGAGATCATCTGAGCATGCCCAGTTGTCTCCTCTTGCGCCACATGTTTCCAAGAATATTCCTGGTCTGTTGCTAAGCACAGACACACACACACACACACACACATGCTCAGTGAAGAGTCCTGCAGTGGTAGATGTGATACTGAGAAGTGCATGAAAGGCCAGGAGAATAGGGCCTCTATTAAAATGTTAATGCACAACAACACAGCACAGGTCTTTGATTAAAAAAAACTATGTAAGATGTGTGATAAAAATGACATAACTTTTCTTTTGTGGTATAAAAAAAAAAAACATGTACGTGTGAAGATTAAAACATCTCAGCACTTTTCTTTTCTAAACCCGTCAGGCGTGTTGTGGTCTCTGATCTGGCACTTGTAGTTTGGACATGGTGTGATAGACCTCCGTAATAAGCCCTTAAAGCTCCATTAAACAGTATTTTTGGTATTATATTTTTGGTTTGTACTGACAGGCTCCTCATCAACAATGCTCCAGTCTGGAGTTTTCTGCAGCTTTTAGCTGCTTTCAGCTCATTGTGGCTTTGTGGATTGTGGTTGGCAGGTCTGTACCTTTTTTAGAGGGGAACAAAATGTTACTCATAATTGCCTTTTCATTGTTTGGTGAATTAATCATATCCTCAATTTGAAATGAGTCAATTCTGGGAATGTACCAGTAAACTTTAGAAGTTAAGGGCACAAAGCAAAGGCTGTTTTAACACTAGCACCTGATTTGTTGAAAGAAGAGTAGCAGGAGACAAAATGAGTCTTTTAATAATTCAAACAGGAAGTAAAGGGAATGGAACCACAGACTTTGATATGAACAATGTTTGCTCTGTGCTTCACCTGTGCTGCTCGGCTTTGATAAGACCACATGTGCACATGTAATATTGATGTGTGTGATGCCATTGGTATTTTGTGTCAGATATGTTGAACCACACAGCAACTTCTTTCCTCAAATCCTCAGCTCTGTGCGGCTGAAGCCCGTCTGATATTGTCTGTGCTGAAAAGTCCTGTTTCAAAAGAGGACGAGGGACCCAGGCTCTTACATGTGGCTTTGTTTTGCTTTGTGGAGTTTCCCTTACCTGCTTGTTGAAATCAGCTAGATACAGTACACACATCAGGAAATTCACTGTCTGGCCACATCATTGCCCACAAACCGCTGTCCGTCTGCTGTATCATACAGATTATTTTCCATTCTGGAGGCTTTTAACCTTTCAAGACATTCATTTATTTTTCTAGTGGCACTGCAGCTCTCGCATTTATAGTGACCACAACAGGTTTGTTTGCATACTCAGTGGTGCTGAGGGCAGTTTGACATGAAAAAGCAACTTCAAAACATACTTTATATTGCAAGTGAAAACCCACTGCTGTCAAAGTAAATCATATAAGGAATTGTGTCTCTCTATTGGGTTTTTCTTCTTCTGTGCTTTACTGGTGTTTTCAGTCACATATGGACTCAGATTCAGATTAGTCACCGCAGCAGAAATAGACTCTTTGTTTTCCACCCAGTGTTATCTTTAGCATTTCTGATTTGTCTGTGCGTGTCTTCTTTATCTTGTTTATTGAGGTGATGTATCTGAGGTTTATTAGATCTGGAATATTGGACCAACGCATATCATGAAGCAATATTGCCTGGGCAGTTTGTATTGATTCGTTCATATGCGTGTGACATGGGGTTAGGGGTTGGTGGTGGACAACAGACGACACGCGTAATGACACAGGATGCTCCATGTGGTTCTGTCTGTATCTACATATGTGTGTCTAACTGTATCTAGTTCAGTGAGATGGTGTAGTCTTCACAGAGCTTATTCAGGTCACGGTCAAACTGAGAGAAAGAAAGAGGGAGAGAGAGAGAGAGAGAGAGAGAGAGACAGACACACAGAGAGAGGGGGAGGAAGAAGTACATCAGAGGACACAACTGAGATTAATGCTATGGGCTCACAGTGAGAAAACCCCTTTTCCCATGAGAGGAGGACAGAGCGAGAGATGGGACATGATTTGGAGATGAAGAAAGTAATAAAATAAAATAATGATGTAGAAGGAGTGCAGAATAATTCAAGGTACTGGAGAGGTTTGAGGGAGCACAGGTGAAGCAGAAGAAATGTGATGAAAGACACAGCACAGCGTGTGTTGAGCTGGAGAGCTGCAAGTTCCAGGTATGAAAGAGCGGTGTGAGGAGCCAAAGCCAGTGACTGAATGGTTGACAAATAACCACAAAAGAGTGACACATATGTTATGTATACATATTTAAATATCATATCAAATCTTTGGATGAAAACCAGCTTTTAAAATAAATGTCAGATATGGAATAACACCTCATACATTTCAACTCTGTCAACTCACTGACACACTGGATGTGGTGCAGTTAAGTTTAGAGGGCTTCATCAGCCAAAAATAAGGCTTAATGTATAAAGCTGCGTTAGACTAAGCAGGTACTAACTGTGGGGATGAAATGTGATGAAAATAAACTCTACCAGTACCAGGTAACTCAAAGGAGCTTCTGTTTCTCACTTTCAATGGGATTTTGGGATATTGGTATTTTGGCAAACATCCTATCCTAGATCAGGTAACTTGGTGTGCTGTCACATGACTTTACTAATACAGATTGTCAGGTTTCAAGACTTACTGAGAGCAAAATTCAACTTTAATACAGCTAGCATGGGTTGTGGAAAAATACTAAATTTTGAGTAAAAATCCTGCATACAAAATCATAAAAAATGATATTATAAGCTAAATATATTTTAAATGATCAAAATAAAAGTATGGCCCTTATGATGGATACATTGTTAAATGTATTATTAGATTGTTATGCATGCTAGCATTTTAATGTTGTTGCTGTAGGAGGTGGAGCTAGTTTAAGCTACCTTACAAACAGTTAGGTCCAGTGGTTGTTGGTGTCAGTTACCTCAAGATAAATCTGAGGGGTCGTGAGATGATTGCTGGGGGCAGGGAAGACGCAAAACAGCCACACAAATTTGCATTCATTTTATTGCAAGTCAAAGTAGCATGAAATGGAAGTACTCTATTCCAGGCACCTTAAAATTAGACTTAAGCACAAATGGAGTAAATGTACTATGTTACTTTCCATCACTAATTCTAAGCTAGTTAACTAGTTAAAACTGACTGAGAATGAATGAAAAAAAAAAGTAGAACAACAAAATCCTACAGTATAACCTCAATACAAAAAATCAAGCAAAACAAGAAATCAAAAACATAATGACAGAGAAAAAGTTACATCATGTGTTCTTTCTACATTATGTGCTGTTTCTGTAAAGAGGGAAAAAGTTCTTTTAGTGACTTTGTTGAAAAAAAGAAAAACAAATGACTGCTGCCACTGAAGGAGAGATAATGGTGTCTCCACTTGAATGAGATCTTGGCGGCAGCAGCAGCAGCAGCAGCAGCAGTGACTACCATAACCATACATCTAGCTAAAGTTTTTGACCTAGAAAAGCACTGGCTTGAGCCATAGCCTCCACACTCTGCACCTCTATGTTCTCTGGCTTTTAACCCCCCCCCCCCCCCCCCCCCCTCTTCTCTCCCAACTTTTCTCTCTTTCTCTGCGCCCATGGTTTAGCCTGGACTCCAAAGAGTCCATAACGACAGAAATAGAGCAGCTCTACACACACAGCTTCCTCTTGTTGCTCTCGCGCAGTTTGGGATGGCTAATTAGACTGCCTGCCTCTCTTTCACTGACTACCTGCATTGTTTCTTTCTCTTTCTTTCTCTCAACTCTCTCCTTTCCCAGTGTAGTGCTCATTTTCTCTTCCACATGTCTCCTCTCCTCTCCTCTGGTCTCCTCTCCTTTCCCCTCCTCTCCTCTCCTCCAGTGGGCTAAAAACCCAATTTATTTCTGTAGCGTAGGAGAGGGTTGTGAGGGTCTCAGGGGGGTTTTTGCTGTTGTGTCGTCAAGGTAACACACTGTCAGGGACATGGCCTCTCAAGCCAGTCCAAAAGGCGCTGTAGATGTATTCATTAATTCAAAAATAGGAGGGGAGAAATGAAAGGAGGGGAGAGGAAAATGGGGAAAGAGAGAGAAAGAGATAAACAGGAAATGAGAGGGAAGGAACTGAGGAGAGAGGAAGGAAAAAGAGGAAAATAGCTCAAGAGGAGGGGGAGAGAAAAGGAGAGGAGTGGAGGGGCAAAGCTAGAGAGGAGAGGAAAACCAAGGGAAGGGGTGGAGAGGTGAGCGCCACAAATACCACAGCAGTGATGGCATCCCTGCTTGTTGAGTCGGCTGGAAAAACAACACACACACATACACACACATATACAGCAACTGCCACTCAAGTCAGTCAAGTGGCCTCAATTGGCTGTCAGTAGTTGCCGTGGTAACCGCCCCCATACTGCTGTCATCGTTTGGCTCTCCTCGTTGAGCAAAATGCACAGAGGTGTGTCTCCAGTCTGCGTGTGTGGGAGAGCGAGAGAGCAACCCCCCCGACCCCCACATTGAAGCTCCATCAGACGTTTCACATAATTAGGTAGTTGTCATATCAGTCGAAGACGCTGTCTGACCATCTGTCTGTCTCTTTATGAACCTCCTCTGTCTCACTTTTGTCCCAGTTTTTTTTTTTTTTCTCCTTTTATTAACTCTCTTTTAGGAATGTGTGAGTGTTTGTGTGTGTGTGTGTTTCCAGCCCTTCTGGTATCAGATTTCACTTCCTGTAGCTGTGATTGACAGCTGTCAGAGGTGATGCGTCAGAGGCAAGGCCAGGATGGCAGGGGACTGCACTGGTATAGGTTGCCCCCAGAGAGGAGGAAGCCTGGTTTGACAGCAGTCTGAGATCAGCACTGTCACATCTGACTATGACTTTGTGTGTTGGTGGCAGCGGGTTTTGCTGCTGTATATCTGTATTGTATGAATGAGCTGTACTTTAGAGCTGAGAGGTTAAAACAGTGGAGTAAAGTTGATAAAAGAAAAAAAACTTTTATAATGTTTATGATACTTTGGGTGTGAATAGTGATTCCCTTTGCAAGAGGTGCAGGAAACCTGACTGAAATCAGGCAGAAATGTAACTCAATAGTTTCCCTTCTCAGACAAAAACAGGGAGTTCGTCAAACGGAGTCAATTTGCTCCAAAGTTACAGTCATTTTAGAATAAAAATCCCTTTTGTCGCTATCTCTTAAATTGAAAATGTCTTCAAAAGTGATCTCTTAATGGCCAGTATGAACAGGAGGGGTGATTGTAGCCAGCTAATCCTGTTGGCACTTGATCATTCTTTTAAGACTGACTTGAAAAATTGTGAACCTATTAAATATCAGGTGCAGCATCTATTCTGCCAGAAAAAGTCATTAGAAAAAGATGAGCTCATCTGCACTGCTGGAAAACCAAACAAAGCAGCATTGTTAAACTGGGGTGCATTGAATGTGTGTTTTTTTTTTTTTTTTTTTTTTTTTTTTTTTTTTTTTTTTTTTTAGAGCTTAATCCAACGCAGTTTATTTTATGAAAAAGAAAAATATGCTATAACTAGATGTTGTTACCTGTGAAGTGATGGCGTCTCTGTCTCATTCAGCATGCAGAATTTCCTGTGCATGGATCTATAGTTTTCTGTCCGTGCAGTAAATTTGTAAATTTGCCAGGGAAGAACTCCACTGACGTAACTGAAATGCACGAGAGATCACTCGTACAATCAATATACTGTACATTGAATGGCTTTTGTTACAGAAAATAAGAAACAAGAAAATGTTTTATATATTTGAAATATATTATTTAAGTCTAACTAAATTGAAGCCCTGCCTCTGGGTAAAAAGGTAGGTGTTGTTTGTTTCCAACATCGTAATCCTCTAATGGTCCTTTGTGCTTTGCATCACACCTGGTCTTGCACTAATTACCTTGTGTGTCCCGTGTGTGTGTGTGTGTGTGTGTGTGTGTGTGTGTGTGTGTGTGAATCCTCATGTAATAATGTAGTAATGACTAGAGAGTACTCATGGGTTGGAACATAAACATGTTGACAGGCGTTGTGGTCACTGTGCTCCCATCACAAGATGCTCTCTCGTATAACTGGGCGATCTGGTGATCTCATATCGTAGACGATCTTACTTGGCCATCTGACCTACTTTTCAGATGAATCGTACAGATGTACTTAAGAGGTACTATATTTAGATATTTAATTTTAAAAGTTCAGTTGCTGCTAACCATCCCATTGTCAACTGTTTAACAGCTAGCCAGATAACTGCAGCTTGCCACGGCAGTCCTTGTTCTGCTCTGCAGCTTCTGTGAGCTTAGTGTGGCTGCTCATGAACCAGTTCTCCACCTGAGCAAAACAAGAACCACCGTCACAGTCTACCTGTTGCCTGCCGGCAGGGAAACCGAGGCAGGACGAGCAGGGGCTAGATGAACTTAGCAAAAACTGGTTGTGATACAACAGGAGACAGCATTGTGGGCGAAGAATAGCTGTGAGCAGACAAACATCCGAAGTCACCCACCGCTAGTCTCTAGACTAATTCTGCTGTCATTTCAGACCCTGCCACTCCCACCTTCCCGCCTTTTCTGCCAGAAGAATCACCTCCTCCCCACTCACCTGCTAACCGGTTCCCCATCCCCTCATCAGCTCCCTGGTATACAGCATACCACTGTGTTTCCGCTTGTTTTCTGCCAGAGTTTCTTTGTCCCATGTGACTTAGCTTTCTAGCTCTCTGTTCTTTACCTGCTTGTTTTGATCCTGATCGTGTTTTAGACTTCGCCTGTGCCTACGTTGTTTGCCCGCTTGAATGTTTTTGCATCCTTGTCTTTTCTCTAAGCAAAGACTCTTAACTTTTACATCTGCCTCCTGAGTTGTGCTCTTGGGTCCCCTTTCTGAGAACTGTGACAAGTGGGCTTCAGTTAGACATGGCAGCAGATCAGAAGAGAGAAAGACAAAAACAAATCAAGAGATTAAGCAGCAGGTGAATCAGAGGGAGAAGATGCACTGAGAAGTGGTTTTTGTGTGAATGAGCATGCATGCGCCAGAAAAAGTGAGAGCCAGCTGAAATGCCAAAGGTGGTGTTTTTGAGAGAGAGAGAGAGAGAGAGAGAGAGAGAGAGAGAGAGAGAGAGAGAGAGAGAGAGAGCATATCTAAGCACACCAAAGCCTGAAAGCCTGAGGGAAATCTATTGAAGAAATCAATACTTTGAGAGACCAACAAGAAGCTCCCTTTTTGATTCCATTGTGTGTCTTCATAGTTGATCAGCTGATTGATGTGTCTTCTACTTTTAAGAGATCTGAAGTGCTGCCTAATGTTCATATGAGAAAAATGGCGTGAATTATTATCAAAGTTACGCATTAATAGTAGAAGAGGGGAACTCACTGCTAAAAATACTAACACTATTTTAGTCTGGTACCTTTCTTCCTGCAGACCTCTCTGTGACTCGGATGGCAGCTTTTAGCTTTCCACTGCCTGCCTCTGGATGAAAAGAGGGAAAGGAGCGAGAGAAAAAGAGAGAGAGCCATGACTCATTCACATTATTCTCTCAAGTGGAAATCCTGAAAACGTGTCTTACTCATACACACAAACACACACACATACAATAAGACACATACACAACACACATGCAGGGGGAGCCCAGGAGCCCATTTGGAGTGCCACCATGTGTGATGTGCTGTGAGCAGCAGCCAGTCACAGACTATGGAGCCTCAAATTCTCTCTCAAATGGAGAAGGTGTATTTTAACTTGCTCCCCTAACTGTACCCCCAACTCGGAGTGGGAAATTACTCCCAGCCACCAGGCAATTGGTGCCACATTACTGTTTGTTTTCTATAGTATATAGGTGTGCGTTCATCTTTTGATGTCCAGGTTTATTCATAGATGGTGTTAGACTGTGAGAGTGGTCTGCTGAGGCGTAGTTCAACATTTGTTGTCCATGTTTATGGAAAACATCATCACAAAGCAAACGATCACAAAGCTAACTGTTTAATATTCATTATACCACGGCTACGGAGAATACTTAATACTGTTTGGTCGGAGTTTACGTGTTATTTGCGCTCCTCACTGTTCCAAATGAATATGAATAGCTTAAAGGATGAAGCTGGTGATATTGATATTCTTATTGTCATCATAAACCAGCATGTGTTAGTTCATCCTTGCATACTTCCTGACTTCCTCAAATCTATTCGTTTGTAAATGAAAGGGTAAAAACTGGTCTCAAATATAAACCAGACTAGGTCAAAAACGTATATAGCTACACTGCATATGGTTAGTGTGTGAAATTGATGACATAGATAACTGTTGTGGAACTGCCTTAAACAACTGATGCCATTGTGTTGTATTTACATTCTGCCGAGCGTCAACTGGTTTCAGTCCTTTATCTGTTTTGCCTCTCTCCTGCTCTCTGTGCTCACATATACAGTAATTAAATACAGCTGAATTTTACATTTTTTTTCTGCTACAGTTGTCAGACAATGGAACAACAGTAAACTGTAAACAGTATTGGCTCCCCAGTTGGACTAGGAAACAAATTCAGCCTTGGATTTGGCTGGAATCAGCCGTACGAATTACACTGGTGGAGCCGGTGAAAACTTTTTGGGATGTTTTGACGGACCAGCGGCCGACCGTGATTTGAGGCGGCCAGGCTGCCTTTGCTCAGGTCCTATCTCTTTCTTTGTCGTAGGCATTTTTAGGCGAACGATGTGGTTTATCCAGTGGAGGAGATCTGGAACGTTGCTTTTGCTTGATTGCTGCGTACTGCATTGTGACGTCTCGCATGTGCTAATATGCACTAACATGCATCCAAAGAAAAAAGATCAGAGAATAATTTGTTTGCTGCTATATTATAGTTTAAAATCTAATTTACAGAGTCTTTAATGTTTGACACTGTCACAAAGTCTCTCTTTCACTCACACAGTTTTTGACGTGTGTTGGGAAAAATAACACCCTTTGTGGAGGCAAGTTTATTTTTTGGTAACCACACTTCTTCCCAACCAACGCTCAAAGTCTTTGTCTTACAGTATCCTGATAGATTTTTTTTCCCCTTGAAACCTGCACGACTCTGTGTAGAGCTGACCAAAGAAGATGCATTTCGGTCAATCAGGCTTAAATCATTCCAACTGCCGATATCGATGACTGTTGATGACTTGAAGAAGTGTTCTTGAAGAAGAAATTTGCATTTTACAAAAGGAGCCTCTTCAGTCATTGACCAGGCTTTTCTCTAATACATGTAAACAGGAGTATGAATTTGCACACCCTCTGAGCTGGATTATTGGGTCCATTAGTGTTTTTGTTGCTGAGGACAGACAACACAATAGGCAAACAGACACACTTACACCTTTACACATACACTCGACCTGTGCGTGTCTTTGGATTATGGGATGAAGCGCAAACACCAAACTGACCTGGAACATGCAATCCGAGCCAAACGCTACAAATAACAGCTTCAAATATCTCAAATCAGCAAATCATGCAGCGAAGCGCCATGACATGGAAACATTTGATATCAGTGATTTGATATTAGCGATGTTGCAATTTATGAAGAAAATGAGTGAATTGAAAAGTAGGAGTGCAAACAAGCAGGACGGACGGAGTGGATACCAGTGGTGTTTTTTAAACCAAAGGTGTTTCTGCTTTGCGAACAAACCCAGGAGAGTGAGACGGAGAGAAAAATGAAAAAATGTGGTGTTGATGAGTTCATAAGTTCACGCAAGGAAAAGAGAGAGAAGTACATACAGGAACAGAGCGATAGAGACAACTGGAAGTGAGCTGCAAAAAGGAAAAAAAACAGCTCCAGTCAGAGAGGCTCTTACTGAAAACCAGCTTGCAGCCTGGATACTCTCCAGTAGCTGATGGTTTCAGGGCTTTGTCTGACAGCCTTTCAAAGTCTCTCACAATCCCTGGGATTGAAAGGATAACTGAAAGCATTACCCACATTTTGATGCCTTTGCTGCAACCAGGAAACGTCAGGGCACATTAAATGGATAAAAGAAAGTGGATTGGAGACTAGATTTTAATTCTTATCGAGGCCTTGAGTGATTTAACCTCGCTGACAAGTTAGTGAACCCTCTTCTCTTCTCTTCTCTTCTCTCTTCTCCAGACCATTAGTTCCCATCACTATCATTCATCTTATTATTCACAAATCAGAATTAACAATAAGGTCTCGTGCCACTTTCGTATCAGCTCATTAAATTTTCCCCCAGCCCTCCTCCCTGCTCTTTTTGGGGAACATAAATTCTTCAGGATTTTATTAATGTCCATCTCTGAATGAAACTCAATGGTTTGCTGAGACAGAGGACTGCTCAATGTATCACTGGTCGCAGAGAATATGAGGCCAGACCTAGTGTTTTTCAAGCATGAAATGAGAAGCCATAAAAATCTTAATTCCCATAAATAATAAGAGTCTGAATTTAAGTTGAAAACCGCTCTGTGCTATAACCTGAAGATAGTGTTGTTTATGGTGGCAGTAATTGCAAGATGTTTGCAGGGGTTCTTGTCAGTTCTCTCACTGTTTCTACGTGGCGAGGGAGGACTTGTCTGAATTGAAATGTTTTTAGGTTTTCAGTGTTGAACCTGTTTACGCTGCACAGGTGCTGTTGTGAACAATGAAAAGAAACACAATCTACATGCTTTTTGAATGAGGATTAATGCACATTTGTTGCTAGTAGTGAGTGTTTATTGCAGCAGGAGGATGCCCGTGTTTATCACAGCGAGGGAACCTGTCACCCAGTGCAAAGTTGCGGATCATATCTTTTTTGTTTTTAATAGTTTTTTTTTTTGTTTTTTTTTGACAACACTGGAAAGAGGTAATCCGGGTTTAACTACACAGCAACACCTGTTAGTAGAATTCATGTTGTTTGATCTTTTCATGGGATTTATTGTTGGGGGAAAAAAAAAAAGTGACATTGCCAGGATTCTCCTTCAATAAAAATATATTTTTTTGTATTTTCACACCACAGGCATACTGTAAACAGAGCGTGATGGTAATGTGCTGACTCATGGCCAAACAGACTACATAAATAGTCTTTGTGTTAAAACGCATTCACCGCCACATTTGGAAGACGGATGATTTTCTTTCTCACCAAGGCAACCGTGTTTCTTAACTCCTTTTCACCCTTTGTGTCTCCACAGAAACCTGCTGGACAGAGACACCTTCTCCAAGTCAGACCCAAGTAAGATCGGCCCGTCTCTCTGTTTGTCTGTCACCCACGGCGATCACGTTTGTGTTTGTGTCAGTGTCTGATTGTTAATTGAGATCTTCGCTCTTAATCATTTCTGAGCGTCGCAATGGGGAGGGCAGTAATCAGAGTGGAAAAGGCAAGTGAAGTGTGTGTAGACTACAAAACATATAACATGCGTGAAAGTAATGTCAGGTTTCATCAAGTCAGTTTAATGTATGTACATTGCCCAAAATTACAAAAGGAGAGAGTAAAGAAAAGAAGGGAAAAGGTGGAAAATAAGGAGAATTAATAGAGTGTAAAGGAGTGCGAAATCAATTAGAGACTGAAGGAGGGTCTTTTCTGTAGCAGTACGTAGTCGTGAGTCACTCCTTATGTGTGTAAGTGTTTTTGTGCGAGCTCGGCTTGAGGCAGGTCTGACTAATGCACAAGAGAAAAACTAAGAAGCCTTTCCTTACAGACTCATAGAAAGGGTGTCAATCCTCCCCTTCTGTCCCCACAGTTAAAATCATTATAATAATACTGTTAGTGCCAGAGCAGTAAGGTTAAAGGAATAGTTTGACATTTTGGGTAATGTGCTTTATTGGCTTCCTTTCCCAGGGTTAGAGAAGAGTGATCCCACTCTTTTGTATGTCAGAGCTGTGGACTTAAACTGGTCTAATATGAGCCTTTACCTATTTGAGACCTGATGGGGAGCTGTAATTGGTTAGCCTCTAAAAAAAACACGTAGCTAAATATTTTCCTACCTTCTTTTCAATCAGGAGAGACTTCATTCTAAGCGAACAAACACACTTTATCAGCAAAACACTGATCGGTTACCGAAAAACACCTGAAGTCAACTGATTACAGGAAGTGGGATGAGAGAGAATTGTAAATGAATGAGGCCACAAAGAGGGATAGATACTTCCTGATTGAACTTATGCTTAGCTTCATACCCACTGCAGCCAATTTTCCTCCCGCAGCTATGCAAATGTTCTGCACAGAATCCTTTCAGTTATTAACACAACAGAAGGTGCAGAATAGGAATAATTCAGATACTTGCATATTTGCTTTCTTGCAGAGACATGGATGACAAGATTGACACACTCTCATGTCTCTTGCAGTAAATATAAGGAGGAGCTAGCAGCTGTTAGCTTAGCTAATCAACACGTTATATCTCAGTCGTTAAATTCTTTCTACAACCAAAGTGTAGAAATGTAATGCCGTGGTCATGTGGCATAATATGTCTTGGTCAGTAAATAGCTCCTTGGCAGCAGTGTGTTAAGGCCACTTTCTTTGTACATGCTGGATGTATGTGTGTGGGTGTGTGTGGGTGTGTGTATGTGTGTGTTATAAGGAGTCTGAGTCGGTTGTAAGATCATCATTTATCAAAGACGGTATTTGTCATCTTGAGCTGTGTCTGAATTTGGGATTATGATATCACTTTTGGTGCTCTATACTTACTCAACAATACTCACACACACACACACGCACGCACACTGTCTTTGCAAAATATAGCACGTCAGCACATTTACAGTAGTGTGGGATCAAAATGACTCAAGCTGGTCATGATGACAGTGATGAACACGATGACGAGGATGACAGTGATTAGGAGGGGGAGGAGAAGCAGGAGGAAGCTTAGGCTTTACCCATACATTTCGGCCTGCTTTTATGCTGAGTAGCACTTGTGATTATGCTGAGCACGGTGACTTGGGTCTCCTGATCTGAACCAGCCTGACAGGGTGAAAGAGCAAGGAGGTAGAGGAGAGCGAACATCTGAGATACTGGAAATACAGAGATATCTCACCTGCTGGGAAAAATATCTTGAAAATCTAAAGAGCAGTGATCCAAAAGGACAACCGAGGCTCTAAGGTACTGGTGGGGGGAAAAAAACAAAAACATAAAGCCCCTTCAGTACATAAGCTGCAGGGCTGTAAAGAATATAAAGTTTCTATTATTGGTTTAAATCTGGGTCCCCAAAATATCACCTTCTGTTTCCCCCCCCAAAAAAGTGTGACACTCGCCTGTGTGTGGTATATCCGTCTGTCACTTATCTGAAAAGAACATCAAAGGTCTATGATGAGCGAGCTCAGTAATTTGCCTTGTTTCGTGAAATTGCGTAATAGCCCGAAATGATGTCTTTCACCGTCTGAAGATGGAAAATATATATTTGAGCTTCATGAATAAAACTATTAGCTGCTTTGATGTTGTTTTGTTATTTGTAATTCACACATTTCTGCTGTAATAGTCATATTCTAATGGATCCATGAAATACCATGACATTTGAGTTTGTTTTTATTTATTTGCTTTGTGTCTTATCAGAATAATGTTCCCTTCCTTTAGTTTCCAATCATTAACCAAAATGGTTGTTAAGAAAAATCCTATTGTACAGTATATGAGTGTTTTGAAGAGAATACTTGTATAACTATAGTGGATACTAGTATCAGTTTTAGCACATATATTAATGTTATATGTCTCTGTTCTTCACAGTTTGTGTTCTCTACACACAAGGCATGGGCAACAAGGAGTGGAGAGAGGTGAGTGTGTGTGTGTGTGTGTGTGTGTGTCACACAGTAGGAGTTATGTTGTGTTATCTAAAGCCCATCTTCACACAAAGTACTTTGTTTTAGTTTCAAATAAAGTTAACGGAGACTCCACTGGTGACAAATATGCAAGTTTCAAAACATCTTCACACTTCTTCAACTGTTCCTGCAGCATAATCCACATCTGTGCAGTCTGTATATTGTATTTTTGACTTTATATTTGTGTTACTCGCTATAGGGCTGGAGATATGGCCAAAAAGTTTACATTTAGATTTTCTTTTTTAAGCAAAATGTGGGGGAAAATTAAAAACAGACCTGACCTGCTGCAAAGTTGTCTCTGTTGTGTATATTCAAAACATGCCGGTTGTCCCATATAACTACAAACTGTCAGTACCAGCAACGCTGTCACCTAAAAGTGACATTCGTATTCCACTAAACTGTTTTCCCAGTTCTGTTGTGGTGGAGTCATACAGAGGCGTCTGGGGTGGATGGGGTTCACATTCACAGTCCTGTGTGTGGTGAGGGTTATTCAGCAAAAACACTTTGGTTCAGGTTTGGGAAAGATTTTGGTTTTGGTTGAATGTAAAATGGACTTTTTCTTTATTAAAACGGACCATGATCTTTCCCAAACCTTCCCTAAACATAAGCATAAAAAAAAAATAAAGAAGGCTGCTGCTACTGCAAGTGGATATTGGTTGTCTTTGAACATTCAAGTGTTACAAGTGACATTCTACGCATTGTAGAAATACAAGAAATTTTAATTAATCAAATTATTTTGATAATCTGTATATATGTGACTGTTGTAGCGGTGCGAGAAGACAAGTGAAGGGCTCACCAAAATCAGGATTCATCGTATGGGAACCGGGAATGTTATGGCAATTCATCCAATAGCTGTTGAGATATTTCTGTCTGGACCGATGTGGTGGACCGACCGTAAGACCGACATTGCCATCATAACAAGCAACGGTGCTAGCATAGCTAAAACAAATCGCCCAAATAATACAATTAAGGTTTAATTACTTGAATTATGGAATTTGGCTGATGTGAGGTTTCCGTGTTTACGTGCTTTTCACACACTTTATTGCCACCGATTCCAGTATATTTATACCTATTGTCCAATTCAATACATTACACTAATAAAGCTGGCAGACAGAAAATGTAATTGGATACAGAATTGAAGAGAGTTTTATTAATTAAGCTGCACTAACGATATGAAACCCCGCTTTATTTGTGCTTGTAGAAACAACCAATAACTTGTTTGTGAGCATGTGTGCACTCACATATGACTGTACTGCAGTTACCACCATAATGAATATTCATGAATGTAAATGAGGGGGCAAATCCTACAGCCCCAATCATTCCCAGTTATTCATAGTTCTGAGTAGCCCATCATCTGCATGCATTATTAACAAGCTGAGTTAAATACCAAACCGGGACCTGCCTGACCCCCATTGACTTGATACTTCAGGTGCTCTGCATTCATTACTCTAAAGCTGTACATAATATCCTGTAACCAGCCTCTCCCCCCGATGTGTCTCCCGAGGGAAAAAACCTGCTGGTGATTAGTTATTCACATGAATCACTTCACAGAGTGCTTGTAAAAACAGTGATTTGTGTAAAAGCTTTCAAGTTTGGCGAGCTGCAGAAATATTAAAATGACAGATAATGGTTTCACAACAACGTCAGGATACTTTTACAGATTATGCAAACTTGGGGCATCAAACACACACAAACAGAATCTTTTTGGTCCACCGTTTAAAAAAAGCAGGAATATATTGAAGGGGGGGGGGTTGTTTACCTAGGTATTCTTATCTGTCTTCTCTCTTTGCTTTCTTGGTCTAGTTTGGGAGAACAGAGGTGATTGACAACACGTTAAACCCAGACTTTGTGCGGAAATTCATTCTGGACTACTTCTTTGAAGAGCGGCAGAACCTCCGATTTGACTTGTAAGTAAGGTCTACACCTGTGTTTGTGTGTGTGTGTGTCTCGTGTCATCGCAATATTAATATTTGCTGAGATTAGTACTTGGTCTGGCGCCAGATGTTGTAAAGGTCAAATGGCATTTCAGGTGCCGGAGTTGATCTTTCATTCACCCAGTGTTAGAGGCCTCTGCTTGAAACTGTCTCTTTGACATTATTAGTTGGATTTGTCGTCTGTGTGACCTCTGAAGAATTCCACATGTTTCCTGCAAAACCAGGAATTATTAAAGTTCATAATTATTTCATTCTAGATCTACAAAAATCTCGCTTTTATCGAATGTTTTATTTATTTACTTTTCAGTTGCCATAAACCAGCGTTTCTTTCTCTGCTCTCCTGCTCAAGTCAGTCACTCAATTAACATTCATCCAAACCACCTGGTTTTTGGCCTATTGTAAAACAATTAGAAGAGCAAGAGCTTCACTTGACACAAATATGAAATAGAGTTTGGTCAGAAACATCATTTCAACATTTGTCTTTTGTATGTTTCAACATTTAAAAGCTGTTTCCAGACTCATGCTAATATTACTTTATCCAAAGGTTATGCAGGGATGAATCTTCCTCCTACACCTTGACACTACCAGACAGTGATGTTACCGTATTTTACTGGGAGGCCTTCTTTTGCTCTCTATATTAGGTGACAGCAGCTTTAAAAGCAGTATTGGTATTGGTCCAGTATTATTTTTTACTACTGATACAGTATTTGGCAGATTGTAACATTGGCATGAATACGGCAAAGTACTTCCTCCAAATTAGCCACAAATTAAGAAGCTAAACTTGCTTCGCATCTGACTGAAGTCTCTTGCAGAACTGTGATTGGTATTAGTATTGGCTGGGAAAGTACTGGATATTGCTGGTTTCACAAATAGATCGATAGATTGTCAAATTACAGATACAAATATCATTGCACCTTTCATAATTTTAAATTTATACTATTTATACTGTACTGTATATCCACGAGGAATAAGCTTTATAACTACATCTCACACTTACTCTGGGTTCCTTTGCCTATAGAGGAATAAGATGTGGGCTAGAGGAGACAGCCATTATTAAAGCACCAGACGGCCTGTAGGTGACGGTATTCTCTTTCTCAATTTGCGCTCAGATCGCATTTCTCATTGAATTACAGAGGGGATTTCAGTGGCTTTATTTTATTAGACGGAGACTAATTATATTATAATATATGAACCAAGGAGCCACACTGACAACCCAACTGGGATCTGAAAGTTAGACTGTGAAGAGGAGGAGTTAGTGTGTCTGCATGTGTGCCTGTTTGTGTGTATTTGCCCATGAGGGAAGGAGGGAGAGAGGAGTACTGTTAATTACTGCAACAAAAGTAAAGAAAAGTGTTTATCACACACTGTCCTTACTGGGTAGAAAATATATATCTTGCTATTTAAGTTCATGTGACAGTAGATCATCGTGCAGTAATGTTTGTGTGCATACATGAGTGTCTCCGCTGGTTGCTCTGTCGCAGCACATACTCATGTCGTCATCTCACTAGAGAAGTGTGGCTAGAGTTCACGTGGACAGACGTACTCCAAGACCAAAGCAAAACCGGTGTGCGCATTCCCACATACCGTGTGACACCCATGGTGACAATGTTGTGTGTTTTGCGTGCGCACGTGTTTGTGGCTGTGTGTGTGCTTTAGCACTGGTGACCATAACAACCGCTTGAATGTGTTTTTCTTATGCCTTTTTATAATCTTTTTTTTTTGTTTTTTGTCATTAGAATAGGTGTCAAATTCTGTTCCAGTGGGTTGTGAGAAATGTGTGTGTATCCATATAGATGTCCGAACGTGTTTTTGTATGTGCTCCGTGAAGACATACAGTACACACACTAGTTCTGCTCTGACATTTTCATACTCTGGACATGTAGGGACATCTGTGTTGTGTTGTGTGTCTCTGCCCTCTCATTTGTTTAGGGAGCTGTATAAATGTATGAATGCCTCTGTGGTTGCTGTCTCTGGAGTGCTTTCCTGAATGAAACTGAGCATCTGAAGAACAGAACAGCACGCCGGCTTTTTGCTGGTCTTTGTGTGAGTGTGTATGTGTGTTAACGCTGCTCTCATTCAGGGCCTGCATCACTAAGCATTCCTCCACTTTAATGTCCGCTCAGACACGCATGTGTGTGTGTTTTGTACATGTGTGTGTGGGTCTAACAGCCATAGATAGCTGCTGCAGAGGGTAACACAGTCAGAGATGATAGCAGATGAAAGACAGTTTCCTCCCTCAGGCCCGTGTAGTTGGGATGAGTAGTAGGTTATGAAATGCTACAGTGTGTCCTCTTAATGTGAATTATGAGACTGCACCTTTCTGCAAGTCTGTATCACCATTAGTGGTTTGCATTTCAAAGCAGTTCAGCTTTGTATTTGTATCACATAACTGTTAAAAGTGCTGGGTATTACCAATGACTTCCCCATTCGATTCAGTATAGATTCAGTGAGAGATATTTCAGTTCCAATACCAATTGTGCTTTGATATGAATGAGAATCGGCTGCTTCTTCTTCTTCTTCTGCTATCGGCTTCTTCTTGCACATCTTGCATATGGATTTGCTTTAGTCCAACTCTTCGCTGTCTTCATACTTTTTAAATTCAAAATGCAACTTTAGACATGCACCTTCAGTGGAGCCACGTCAGACATTTTTATTTTTTATTTTTTGGCTCTCACATAACCAGATCTCACCACTTCCATGGGAGACTGTAAAAGGCAACTGAAGATTGATTTGAATCAGAGAATTTTTTTTTTTTTTTTTTTTTCACCCTAGCCCTAACTCTTAGTCTAATTCTGCAAATACTTTTATTTTTCCATGCTCAACATTATGTGCTTGTAGTGAAACTGGGGGTCTGAATGATAAGTTCACATGGAAAGTAGGAGATTTGTGTGAATTGTATTTTTATGTTTCCCCAAGCAAAAAAGAGAAAAACAAATTGAATGGAGACTGTATGGTATGGCTGTTGATTTGTCAAGTGTTTCTAGACTAGAGGATGGATAGCTGGCTGTGTGGTTCGCACAGTTTTGATGGTAGAGACACTGAATGTTTAAAAAAAGACTGAACCCAAGCGCTGTAGGGGAGATATCACACAATTGTATTTAATCGTTTTAAATACTCAGTCATGCCTCAGATTCATATTCATTGAGTCCAAATTACTCAATGTGCAGCACACACATCCACAGATACACACCGCTTGTACATTACACAGAACATTTTCGTAATGTAACTAAATTGCCCCTCATTCCCTCCCCAAAATATTACCCAGCAAAGGGCAATCCATTTTTAGTGGTGGGTGAAATGACCTGAAATTGCTGAGTGAATGGCTTGTCTGATTGCTTCTCATTCTTTAGAGTAGCCTCTGCACTGGAGGGGCCATTTCTGGACACATTTTTCCTCTCTGCAAGTATTATGTGTACGAGAGGCCTGCAGGTGGAATGGAGGATTAAAAAATGTGAATCATTTTCAAACATACATCACAAAAATAGCGCAATGGCCCAGTAAAAGTAACACTAATGAGCAGAGATTGAAACCCAAAGGGAGGACAGTCACTTAGTTACATATTTGCTCACTAGCACAGCATTTCTCAGTTTCTGTTCATCGCTCTCTCACAAGCACAAACACATATACTCTCACAATCATGTGTGACTGCCAATTAGTCCATTTAGTGTCACTTTAATGGAGGATGCCTGTGAGCCTGTGATGTTGGGAAGTGAACTACCCGGAGCCTCTGGTGAGGTCTTCGCTGACAAGCTGCTTGGCCCCATTACTGATTTCCCCTGTCTGTAATCCCTGTTGTGTTTGCCAGCTGAGCTCCCGTCATCCTCCATCGCTTTCTGATGCACTGACTCTCCTGCTCTCTTTTTTTTTTTTTTCTGTAGGTATGATGTTGACTCCAAGAGTGCCAACCTGTCAAAACACGTGAGTACCAGAACTTGTCTTTATTACGTGTGTTTTCGTGTGCACATGGAGGTGTGTGTGCCTTCACATTTATTTCTGTCCCTCTGCACACTTTTGTTGATTTCATTGTGTGGGTGTGAGTGAGTGTTTGTGTGAGCATGATTGCTGTCCTTGTCATTACCTCCCATTAGCCTCATTTCAGCCGCATAACAGTAATCTGGCCATTACAATGAGTGTGTTTATCATCTACTGTAATAACACATTCCCGGAATGGCCTGTTGTTCATTTAGAAATTAAATAAACACTGATTTCCCCTGTCCACCCTGCTTTTTTTCCCCCATTGATAGCAGTGATTAGCATAATGGTAATTAGAACTAATAATGTGATAATTTGGTCTTTGCTGGCAAAAAAAATAGCTGTATCCTACCTACTGCATCATGGGGACTGTAGTTCAAAGAGGCAGATGCAGCTTGGACTTTAGCAAAGGTTTTCCATAGTTATTTTTAGAGCAGTTGCCAGTTGTTTTCCAGTGTTCAGTTTATTTCTGTTCACTGGACCAAGAGATCACAACCAGTCAGTCAGTTCGTCTTGTTTGATGAACTGAGTAGAGTAACATGTAGTTATTAGCTAATAGCTAATGCATCAAGATGTATTAGAAGCCCTGTTTGGACATGGACATTTAGCACATGTGGTGTCACCATTTTGTAATTTAAAGGAATAGTTTGAAATTTGGGGAAATTCAGGAAACATTTTTTTTGTTGAGTGTTAGACATACATGACAGTTGTATCAATCTTCTCATCTGTTAAATATGAAGCTAGTTAGCATAAGTTATCATGTTAGCAAGACTGGATGAAGGGGCAAACAGCTGACCTGGCTCTGTCCAGATGTAACAAAGTCCACCCCAGCCCACCCCCCCACCCCCATCACCTCAACCCCATTAAAGAACACATTACGTCTATATGTTTAAACTGTACAAAAACTGAAGTGTACAAACGACAGTTTGCCATTTTAACTGAACTATTCCTTGGACTAGTTTCCAGGCAACCAACAAAGTTATTGGTAAGTTACTGGTCGCAGCCAAGAAACAATCAAACAGGCGGATCCAATTTCCAGGCTTTATGCTAAGATAAATTAGCTAGCTGCTGGTAGTAGGTTTATGCTTGTAGAGAAATTAATTGTATCCGCCTTCTTATCTAACTGTTGTGAGCAAGAAAACGAATAAGCGTATTTCCCGGCATTTCTAACTTTTCCTGTCAAAGATGGCAGTTATTTTTCAACAAGAGCAAATGACTGTTTAAACTGACAGCTTTGATATATTTAGTTTGCTGATCAGTGTGCAATTCCTAGAGCTCTGTGTCTGACTGTAATCTCGTGTGCTCACATCTGTTTTCATGAAATCAGCTTTACAGTGATATCTGAGACATGTTTGAGCAGCTGTTTGCTGTGGTAACAGCAAACAATGACCTGGTCTGTCACTGTCCAATGCAAGGAAGTCATTCAGCAATAAAAATGATGGGAGGCAATAAACAACAATACAATAGCACCAAAAACAAAGTGGATATCAGTCTCATTTAGCTGTTTTTTTCCACTCATAAACTCTTATCTAGCCATCTGGATATTTACATTACAGCTTCAGTGTGTGCAAAGGCCAATGTGCAATCATGCATCACCTGCTCTGCAGTTTTTGACCACTCCCTGGAAAATAATTATTACAATATAGATCTTTGTGTGTGAGTGTGTCCATGAAAAAGCCACACTCACTTTACTTTGGTGCCCCAGTCCGCCTCTACACAGAGCTGCCCCGAGGTGCCACATTCTAGCCCTTAGGCCTTTCTCAGTGTTTGCTTTGCACTGTTCAACCCAACCAGTCCGCCCACATAGCATATAACATAGACACACAGTCACATGACCTCCCCATTTGTGTAATAAACAAAAGGGAGGAGTGATGTCACTGGAAAGAACAAAAGGAGACAAGAATTGTGAGAACTGAGGTGAAACTTAACAACATGTCAATTCAATATTAACCGTAAGTGCTACTAATTACTATTAAATTGAGAATTTTTCTTTTGAGTACTTGATTTTTTTTATAGTTCACACCCTTGAACAGACAATAAACTATTTTAGACTTTATTTCAGCAACTTAACAGACTGGGCCGATCCAGTCATATTTTAATGGATTAGTATTGATTAAAATAATGTAGTTTAAAACCGATCCTTTCATCACTGTACCCTGGTGTGTATTGTCCACCTCAACGCCAGTAGTGTGCAGGATTTAGGGAGATCTATTAGCAGAACTGGAATATGATATTCATAAGTATGTGTATAATCACCTGAAACTAAGATTTGTCGTGTTTTCGTTAGTGAGCCCTTTATATCTCCCTCATGGAGCCTGCCATGTTTCTACAGTAGCCCAGAAGACACAAACCAAACACTGGCTCTAGAGAGGGCGTTTTTACGTTTTTACGCTGCCTGAAAGCCATCGCATGTTCTTCTACACGTTTGGAAAAGGAGGGGTAAGGGGAGGGGTATTCAGTTGGTTGCAAACCTCACAGCTAGATGCAACTAAGTCCTACACACTGGTCCTTTAATACAGCCGGGCTTTACTGTGCAGCGTCCCCTTGTTAAGCCAGTGAGAATTAGCGTGTGTGAACATGAAGTATTATCTCGGCACAGCAGTGAATAACAAGTCCAGACCTTGATACAGATACATAGACTCCCTAAGCGCCAACGTTAATGATTGTTAGCAAAGCAGTGTAGAAAACATTCAGCTGCAGCTTCTCATTTTTGTTGAACGTTGCATTCAGTGGTTAAAATAACAAACGTCGCTGGCAGTACGTCATATCAGCTAATTAATGTTAGATCAGTGTGTAACTCGTTGACAGTCCTAAATTAAACTTGGCTGTGGTCGGTTTGTGTGCTCTCTGCACACTACTGTCAGTACTTGTCAAAGATAGTTTGCGAGGGAAGAATCAGTCAGAAAACTTTGTTTTAAATGATTTCTGGTTGCGTGTTCAGGTTCTTGTAGGTAGCTCTGGTTTCTAATCTGGAAGGCGTTAAAGCCATTGCTGTTAACCTGGAGCTCCTAACAAGCCAAAAGGTTTAAATCATGGGGTATATAGATACAGATATAGTTGATTTACCTATGGCATACAAATGACATTTACATCCAGTACGAAGGAAAAGTGAAGAAAGTGAGTTAAAAGTGAGTAAAGTGTGGTACATTTTGGTTTATATTGTTTGTACTGCATAGAATAACTAAATCAGTGTCTGCCACTTGATGTGGGAGGTGACATCAGTGTTGAAGGGCCTGTATGGTCAGTAGTTGCTCTCTCTCTCCAGTAATTCTTCGCAACCTTTACCTTGAGCTCAGTTTTTAGAGATGCAGTTTTAAAATAGCTAAATAGAAGCCATTCAATGGCATTCAGCAACTGTATGAAACTAAATGTGGACACATTTATTTCATCACAGTGAAAGACTCCCAGTCTCTCAAAAGCAAGTTTAGTCCCTTTTAGGATTTTCTCTCCTCGTTTTATGTCACTTTATTGTCCCTCTTGATGCATTCATTCCTCTTGTGCTTCCCTTATCTCCTTATCTTGTCTTTTCCTCTCACTATGGCGTTCTGTCATCTTTCCCTGTCATACCCTTGTTCTTTCACTTTCTCTCCATCTCTCCATTTCCCATTTCTCCCCCTCACTCTGTCTTCCCTCCCCCTTGCCTCACTTTCTTGAAATCAATAATCTCATACAAGAAGAGACAGGCATGTTGGCTCAGAGGCAGCGTACTATCTAACAGGCCCTCGATGCAGGTCTCAGGAGGGAAAGGCGGAGAGCCAATCCATTAGATGGTGTTTTAGCATGGGAGCTTTACGCTGCAGGCACACCTGGGAACTGGGTGAGAACGAGCGTGGAATATAAAGGGAAGGGTGGAGAGAGTGGGGAAGAGTCACACAGAGAATGCACTAATTTGTGTCTCTATATGCAGATACATAGGAAGCCAGGCTGATCCCATGTTGTGCTCCAGGTCCATTTTGAATACATTTCAGAAATGCATTACAAATCACAGACAGTGCCATTTATTTGAAATGAGTTGGGAATCTAATTCATGGGTATTTTCTAAAGTGCATTTACACACTTTTCTGCTCGGCATCCATCTGACAACATAAAACCACCACAACACCTGGAAAAACTAGGGGAACCCCTTTTAAAAGATTCGGCTTTTATAATGGATTTTTACCTTGTAACTCATAGAATTGTCATTTACTAATTTACTTATCCTTTATATGTGAGTTATAAGCCAAAAGTAAGACTTACTTTGGGGTTGTCAGGTCGTGAGATATGATGTGTTAATTAGTGAGCTAGCTGTTTCCCTCTGTTTCCAGTCTTTGTGCTAAGCTATGTTAGCTGGCTGCTGAAAACCAAATACACATATTTCCCAAAATGTCCAACTTTTCCTTTAATAAACGGTTACTTACAACATGTAAACCTTTTATAAGGAGTTACATATTAGAGTGGTGCCAATCATTGTCTGTCTGCTTACACCCCCCCTTGAAACCCTCTGCTCTGGATCTCAGTCTTACTGTATCTATCAAACAGTTCATTTTTTCTGGAACATTACTTAATGGAGCTACACCCACACAACTATCTTTTTCACATTAACTCTTTTCCTAGCCCATGCTGTCATATATTTAGCCATTAGTTGCACGCAGCCAATTTACCGATGGACCTCATGCTGGCAACAGCCGCAGTTGCTAGGAGATCTGTGACTTCACTGCACAGCCTCTACATCAGACACGGGGGAGGAAAAAAAAAACAAAAAAACATTTTAAAGTGTTATTTAAGCACTTATTGTGGCCAAAACAAATGAGTTTATGGCAAAGTAAAGTCATGTGACTGTACGCAGGCATCAATAATGACACAGGCAAGCTAGAGAGGCAGACATAAAGCGGGGTCGATGGATAGAGATAGAGACAGAATAACACAAGAGGCTAATCAATGGAGCAAAGAGAATCCATTATGTTAGTGCTGCTTGGAGCTGCTCCAGTCAGATATTAGAGACAGAGTCCAGTAATGAAATATGTTCCCACCAGTGTGCCCCCTGGTGAAAGAGGGACGGCGATGGCATGTTTCTTTAATAGCTTCCCTACATCAGAAGTTGTTTTTATACTCATAAAACTCATATTTTACGCTGGATAAACTGATAGCCATTTTATTTCTGCTGACAGACAAACATAACTGTCTCCAGAACTGATACACATGCATTTTCTACTTCTCTCCCATCTCTCTTTTCCCTTCTGTCGGCATCAGCTGTAAAGTTTCATTATGTGATGGCGGTTTAATTTACAAGGAAAGTGCCAAGGGAGCAGAGTGGGGCTGGTGTGAGGGCTGGTGGGAGGAAGGCTCGATATCCTTGCCAATAATATGATGTCAATTGGGAATGCAGAGGTGTTTAAAAGGGTTTGGGCCAGCAGGCCTGCTCTCTGCAGAGATCAGGGAGGGGAGTAATTTTTGTGTTAGTTTTGTTTCATTGGATTTTGTATGTATATTTTGTGTGTTATGCCTTGTCTGAATCACAGAAAGGTTTTTTTTTTGTTTTTAAACTGGCTCATTTCTCTCTCGCTGACAGGATTTTCTGGGCCAGGCCTACTGTACTCTCGGAGAGGTGGTTGGTTCGTTGGGCAGTCGCTTGGATAAAGCTCTAGGGTGAGTATGTGTGCCCATAGCTGCCAATATTTCAATGATTATCTGACCAATGTTGATTTATGGTCACTGCAAACAAAATGAAATGACTACCAAGGCTGTCGGGAGTTACTGTCATGTCACTGTGCAAGCTTGTTTAACATCTGCATTCGTTCCACAAAGTTTGTTCTCCCTTATAAAAGCTCTCTGCCACTTATGCCTGAAAAATATGATGACTGAGGGAGGTGTCGTAAACATCCTTTTAGCAGTCAGTGATCTTGACATGAGTTGCTGCAGTTCTCTACAGTGACAGTTTTGTGATAGTGGTTGATAAGTGTAGTATAGTATATACATATATATATATATATATATGGTGGAAGATGACTAAGTACATTTACTTCTGTACTTAAGTACACTTGTACTGTGTGTATTTATATTCTGCTATTTTATACTTCTGCTTAACTACTTTCCAGAGGGAGCTACTTTTTAACTCCTCAACTTTAGTTACTCATTACTTTGCACATTCAGATTAATCATGTATAATCAACTCAGAAATTACGATGTGCTATCATAGGCTAACGTATGATAAGACTTGATTGACGCCTGGGGGAAATTCACAAGCAACATAAAGTAATTAAAATCAGCTGCACCTCATCACTGTATCAGTAATTATAATCCAGTAATATAGTATACATTTTTCTGCATAATTAGTTCTTTTACTTCTGATGCTTGGTACTTAGTATATTTTGATACAAATACTTTTGTGCTTTTAATTGAGCAAAAATTTGAAGACATGAATTCAAAAGCCAATTTATACCTTCCGCATCTGCTTGTCTGCGACGGTCCGCTGTGGGCAGCATGACCACCCATGTCTGTGTGCTGCTCAAAATTTGTGTCTGCATGGACTGTCCGCATATTATACAGCCAGCAGGCAATTAGCATAGCTTAGCATAAAGACTTGAAGCACAGGGAAACAACCCGCCTACAGCTCTAAAGCTCCATATAAAAACAAATGTAAAAACAACAATTTTTGGTTTTAAGGTGAATTAAATACTGGACTGTATCTTCATTTTCTTCAATTTTCTTTTTTTTTAGAAATACAAGTAGTGGGCTGTTTCAAAGAACTGCACAGTACTTGATTTGTGATTCATGCAGAGTTTGCAATTATCATCCAAGAAGTTTGGTAAATGACTCTTTGTAACCATCTGTGAGACTGTAAAACCACTTGACTTACTAACAAGGTGGCTTGTTAAGAAGCAGTGTGAAAGTCAGTATATCCATGAGAAAATCAATGAAGTGCTGTGAGTCACGTAAGCTACAGTTACAGCTCAGTGGAGGAAACTATTCTCCAGTGTGTCGGCCGTGAGATGTGTTTGCATTTACTCAGTAGAGAAGAGGAGCAGTACATACCTACAGTAGTTGCTAATTAACATACGCACCAACATACACATGTGTCGCATGCACACAAACCTCCTACACGCCTGAAGTTTTTCCTGCATATCACAACACTGAGCCTCATTACATTGATCGTGTTCATCGGGCTTGTTAGGCGGCCCGTCCTCTGCAGCAACACGTAGCATCGGATTGTGTGTTTGGGTATACATGTGTTTTCGTACATGTATGTTCACAAAGGTGTGAGCTTAATTATACTTCCTCATTCCTTTTTGTTGTTGTTGTTGTTGTTGTTGTTGTTGTTGTTGTTGTTGTTGTTGTTGTTGTTGTTGTTGTTGCTGTACCAGCGCTGCAGGTTTACAAAGTGTTCTGAGTGCAGGAAGTTATTTGAAGTTCATGAAAATGATGACGTCTAAGGAGAAGCATTACATAATAGGTCAAATGAGCCCGCACCTTTGGAGGTTGATGCACCCATAACAATGCAAGCTAAATACATGAACCCATTAAGTTGAATTCTTTTATTTCTATTTCTTTATTTGTTTAAGGAAGGCTGAATTCACACACAGTAACATAAGGTGCATTATACGTTAAGATCACTGCTGTCAGAGTTACCTGTGGATTTTGATACTATATAATGTTTAATATAGGACTAAAATGGGGCATATTTCCCACACTCTGAAGTGTATTATTCTTCCAATTCTCACCAAATAACTAATGGTAAAGACAAATAATTACTGCTCTTCATCTTTAATTTGTTTTATGAGAATCATTGATTATTGACAGAACACTGGATCATTATCACCACACTGTACATCTACACATAAATCCAATTTTCTCCTACGCATATTAACATGTAGAAACAGACAAAACAGCTGACAAAAGTAGTACAAAGTTTATATTGTGTACACCATTGTTTCTGCAGCTGCCCCTCTGTGCCCCTTTAAAACACAAAGTTACGATTAGACGATGCTCAGAAGTCGTTTGAAATTAAACAGAGGTCAGGTATTTCCATAAAGACATCCACACTGACAGCGAGCTGTTTCTATTTTGGAGATATTGTGAAGGTGAACCACATCTTTTCAGAGGCTGCCGTTGGCTCAAATCAGCTGCAACAATTCCACACTATCTCTCTATTCACTGATATTATACAATCCACTACATCGGGGGAAAGCTGGGATGTAGATTACAAAGCTCTTCTGCATCAAACATAACAAAATGAATGTAGAGGTATGTGAGTATCAACTTGCACTGAGCAACTGCTATAACAGATATTTGATATTAAAATACTTTGATCAAAATCAGCAGCACAATCTGTTTCATTTGGCGGCCTAACAAGGATATACAGTATCATTATCTACTTTCATCCACAATGTGGCTCTTTTGGCCTCCTTCTCACATGTTTTCTCACAGTTGAAGCCCACTTGGCTTCCTTTCAATTGTGTTTTTCAATCCAATTTGCTTCTTCATTTGAAGCCTTGATGAGCCCTGAGATCTAAAAAAGGGGGGTGTTATGGAGCGAAATGAGAGCCAAGCTGGCATCCCATCACTGAACATCGTCAACAACCTGGCAACCTGGGTGTGTGCGCGCTTGTGCCTTTTTAGTGTATATGTGTGTGTGTGTGTGTGTGTGTGTGTGTGTGTGTGTGTGTGTGTGTGTGTGTGTGTGTGTGTGTGTGTCGCTAATCCTTATGGTTTCAAAGCAACACAGTCATCCACTTGAGCAACAATCGCCATCGCCATGGTGATTGTAGTGGCAGGTTTCCCACTCAGAACGAGCGAGAGAAAGAGAGAGAGAGGGAGGGAGAGAGAGCACCTGTCTGTGCATGTATGTGTGTGTGTGTGTGTGTGTGTGCACATGCCTATATGTGCACCGTAGACTCCGCCAAAGTGCAAAATGATGTCTATCTTGAAAGCTCTACTTAAGAAACCCCTCCCTCCATTTCACTCTTCATCATCCGCACATTTTTACACACACACACACACACACACACACAAGCACGCATGAACACAAACACACACACACACACACACACACACAAACAGACACATTCTTGTAGTCATTTGGTAATGGTGACCTTATTGCAAAACCTCTACTGCTCCTCTGGCGCTAGAGCCTCTTCCTGAGGAGCTTGTAATAAGAATGCCACAATAAACTTTAAGTCGTATATTTTTACTAACAGGAGGGTGATTAAGTCTTGAATATGTAAGGCCATATATTAAAAAGTCCTTAATTTAATCACGAAAGCTTTTTAATGTTGAGACAAGAAATCACATTGACCCAAACAGGACAGGATTTATCGCTGCTCATTTAGATATAAAGTTTGTTGTCCTTGAGATAAGTCTATTTTTTTTTTTTTTTAATTTAATTGTTTGGCCTGGTTCTCAATAGACCACCACCCGCTCTTGAGATTCTCCCTGAGGTTAACAGATTAGATGATTGTTAATGATGCTTAAGGCGGTCCATGCTGTCAAACTACTATGTAATATATCTTGTCTGTGACGTTATCGTAATTACTGGGAGGAAAGGTTGTGTGACTTGTTGCAGGAAATAGAGGGTTTGTCCTTTCATATTTAAACACAGTCTAGTGTGGAGAATATAGGAGTAGTTTCAGGTGCTGAGGGCATTCACTCTCCACATGCAGTATTGTGCCACATTACTGCAAAAATATGCAGCTAAACACTGATGGAAATGCGCTGTTAAATTTAATTATGCCACAGGTGTCATATAGAGCATTTGAAGACTTTGTTTTTAAAGGAGTCACGAGTGATTTGGTGCAGAAATAGAAACACTGTCAACAGTTATTAAAAACAAAGGTACCGAGGCTACAGCTGTTGAAGTCATTGTCTTGCTGAGGTTGTGCGTGTGTATGTCTATGTGTGTGTATGTGTATCTGTGTGTTAGACTTCGTCAGTCAGACACACACCTGCATCCTAACACGACAGGGGGGATCTTTAACAATTTTAATGAGTACTAATTACAGCTAATTACACTGTTCAATCAAACTCCAGTGGGCATTTGGGTGTGTGCGTGTGTGTGTGCGTGTGTGTGTGCGTGTGTGTGTGCGTGTGTGTGTGTGTGTGTGTGTGAGGCAGAGCAACTGAGAGCATCAGGGAGAAACCAGCAACAGGAAGCGACACATTGACAAGTACAGTATTGTGTATTGCAGGGCTCCTAGCTGACCAGAAGTGTGTGTGTGTGTGTGTGTGTGTGTGTGTGTGTGTGTGTGTGTGTGTGTGTGTGTGTGTGTGTGTGTCTTGTGTATTACATTTGCCTCTGTGTATTGTGATTACTCACAGCTGCTCTGTTGCCCCTCAATATTTTGAAGGTCTCGTATTGTATAAAGTGAGATTTCCATGTCTTCTTGGATTATAAAGCATGTAACACAGCCTGTGTTCAGGAACTGAGCCTCAAAACAAGCAGTCAGTAACTTCCGCAACTTTATGATTTCACAACAAAGCAGTCACTCGCAACCAAACCCCAAGCCCCGCCCACCAGGACCCACCATCCAACCAGGTTTCTCTGAGTGTGTGATCCACAAAATAAAGTTAAAGTATTGCAAGCTGATCCATTAAGCAAGTAGAAGTTTACTTGATATTATTTCAGCTCTTGGACTCCTGGAAAAAAATAATCATAATCTGAAGCTTCAACTGAGATCTAAGTTCTAATTAATTTGCATGTCAGTGATATTTGGTAATCAGTGGTGTTTGGTAATAATGATATTTGGTGTGTGAGTGCTGAACACAAAAGGCACATTTTTTCAGTAATGTTCCTTTAATTACCAGAAAACAGATAAATAAACAATAAACAATTAAAACTGATGGTTTCATACTCTATAATCCATAAAGACTTTTACTAATGAATTATATTTTAGAATTTTTATGCATTATTAGAAAAAAATGTGACACATGATTTCAAAAGACCAAAATCAAGGTTTAAAGTAATAGTTTTGGAAAATTCGCTATGATTTAGTTGAATAGAATGTACAGTAAATATGAAGCTAGAGGCAGCCACAGTTAGTTTAGCTTAGCATAAAGACTGGAAATGGGGAAACAGCTAGCCTCATGTACTGTTGAAGTGTAAAAAATGACATAGAGAGTGACGTGCGGGACTATTTTTGGCCAAAACCACACCATATTGCTTTTACACTTAAATACATTTAGTATGGATTAAAAAAACATAACATTCTGTGTAAATTAATGAGCTTTAGAGTTGCTGGTATTCATAATCTTTTATGTTTTGACAAAAACAGGCTAGCCATTTCCCGCTGTTTCCACTCTTTGTGCTAAGCTAAGCTAAGTGCTGCAGTAGCTTCATATTTAGCATACAGACAAGAGAGTGGTAACGATCTTCCCACCGAACTCTCGGCAAGAAAACAAACGTGCATTTTCCAAAAATGTCAAATTAGTTCTTGAACTTGCGAAGATTTGATTTGGAATTTAAATGATGACTGCTGAAATATGTTTTTCACAACATAGAGTCAAGCTCATTCGGACCTTTAAACCTTCATTCATTTAACTTCATCTAACTCAGTACACGCTTGGCTCCTCAGACGTAACGACAAAACAAAGACAAAAGTTAAATATTAGTTCAGTGCGCTGCATCTTGTAGCTAAGAGGGCTCCTTTTTGACTTTTAACTTCAGAAAAGCATGAGCGTGTTAACATGGCTCACTGTTTGGTTAAATTTGCATGAGAGCGCTCAGGTTTAGTTAATGCCACCTGGGACGTTTTGCAGTGAATTAGCATTTTATTACTGATAACATTTTCACTTTAAATACTGATGCTGGCCTTCATTTTGATGCTCTCATGAATATTCAGTGAGGCAGTTTGTGACGGGGGATCTATCACTCTCTGCCTCTCCTGTGTTCTACTTGCTTTTCCCTCTGTCCTTTTTATCTTCTTCCTCCTTTCCAACTCTAACTCTCTCTCTCTCTCTCTCTCTCTTGCTCTCTCTCTCTCTCTCTCTCTCTCTCTGACTCTTTTGTTCCCACAAACAGAATCTTTCAGTGTTCAGTTTAAGTGGGCACAGGGTCAGAGAGAAACCCCAGTTCACTCAGTTCACTATGGAAGAGCCAAGTGGGCTGAAATTTAGATACAAGTCTGCCAGGAATGCAGACACACACACACACAAACACACACACACACACACACACACACACACACACACACACACACACACAAAGGCTAATAGATGTGAATACAAGCCTGATTGTAAGCATTTGAATTTTGATTTAATAACAATGTTCCTTTTGTGAGAGAGAATTATGGTTTTGAGTTTCCTTTTAGTGGAAATGCGTGTGTGTGATTGTGTGTGTGATTGTGTGTGTGTGTGTGTGTGTGTGTGTGTGTGTGTGTGTGTGTGTGTGTGTGTGTGTGTGTGGTGAGGAGGGGGGTTATGCATGTGTGTCAGCAGGCACGAGTGTTACACTGCAGCCCAGAAGTGGCCCAGACTTAATTACCCATCTCTCGCCAGACGCTGATTGCAAGTCCATGGGTCTTGATTAGAAGATTCACAGTGTTTCCTCACTGCCACACACTCACACACACACACACACACACACACACACACACACACACACGGGAAGAGAGCTTGAGATAGTCCTGAAGCACTTCTCAACTTTGGAGTGCTTTTCTGTGTCATGAATACGCTCAGAAGGGGAAAGCAGTTTACCTGAGAACAGGGAGTGAGGATGAACTTCCTCCAGAATTTTCAAAAACTCACATTAAAATCATTTGCTTCATGATGAACACTAAACATAGACTAAATTAGCTGTTAAAGGACACAGTTTTCTATCTTTTTTCACATCTATATTTAAGGTTTCTCTCTGTCTGTTGGAGTGTAATAATAGTGTTAGTATCAACATAAACTAGTGCAGCAGAACAATATGTCGCAGTTACTCAGGTTTTTCTTTAATAGGCTGGAAAAACTCACATACATACACATAAATCGCAGTTTAGGAAGGATTTGAGCTCTGAGTTGATCCCTGTTGTCTTTATCACTTATTGTGTCTGTATGCATGTAAGGCAAAACTGTGAGATGCATTATTCACCCAGTAAGTCTGCAGTCCTGACTGTTGCCACCCACATGTGATTTTGAAGGCAGATCTCTCAGCCAGAATAATGACTGTTGCTCTCTGGGAGAAAAAAAAAAAAAAAATCTGAGAAGCCAGAGCAAGCATTTGAGGAAATAATGAGCAGAGGAATCCCATTCGATACCCCGCCGCAGGGGCCTGGCAGAGTTGTCATAGCGACATGGATTCTGGGTGCCGCTGTGTGTGTGTGTGTGTGTGTGTGTGTGTGTGTGTGTGTGTGTGTGTGTGTGTGTGTGTGTGTGTGTTGCAGTGAGAGGACATGATTGAGACCGAGAGGGTGAGAAACAATAGGACAGAGACGTTGAGAGAGTTTTACAAAGTCTTACTTGTGCTCTTAATAAAGTTGTATTGGCTTCTTCTGTTGCACAGTTGTGGCGTCTGGCGTGAACAGACACACAACCCAAGTTTAAAAAAAAAAAAGAACAGGAGAAATTAATCTGGAATTCAATTTGCTGTTTTCACTCAGGTGGTAATGGGAATGTAGAAGAATCATGAATATTTCAACTTTGACTTTTGTACAACCACCATTTCTCCCTGTTCAAAGACTGGAGTCTGGATTTACACCAACTTTTATTCATAGCAAGTAAACTTTTTTTGTTTTTCTGCTTTTTTTTAGTTACTGAAGTGTAAAATGATATTTTTCAACCAGCTGTTTTCACACAATTTCTGTGTGAATGTTTGACTGGGTTGGACTCATATCTGTGAGATAGATATAATCAGATGTGGAAGAGCTGCAAAGTAATTAATGATATTTACAGTATGTAGCTGCCACATGAATGCAGTGGAATCAAAAGTAAAATATTTCCATCTGGAAGGTAGTGATAATATAAGAGTAAAGTAGCATAAGATAAATCAAAGAATACCTTTACACTGGTGTTTATTCTTTCATTTCATTTGATTTCAATCATTTAACAGCTCTCCACTTAGAATCCAAACACTGTTATGTCTATGTAGAAATTCCTTAATGGTCCTCATCATGATGTTGAACTTTACTGATCTCTAACAGCATCATGTTTAGTTCTGATGATATATGTAGCTTGAATGGCTGGTACACTGACAGCCCACGCAGCTAATTATTTTTAATTAGCTCTATTATTTTGGTGTCCATTCTGCCCTTCAACACGCGCCCTGCTGTGTGTGTGTGTGTGTGTGTGTGTGCGTGCGTGCGTGCGTGCGTGCGTGCGTGTGTGTGCGTGTGTGTGTGTGTGTGTGTGTCAACAGCTGTTTATGCTGCTCACAATGTTTGATACCGCTCGTGTCTAACAAGTAATTACCGGAGACAAAAGAGGGGGGGGGGGAAGCAGGAGAGCATGTGAAAGAGCTCATAATTGAAATGTGGATATTGTTCAATCGTTGAAAATTTGATGAAGTGGGTGGAGAGAAGTGCAAATATCAAAATGCCACTTGTCTGTGAAAAAAAATAACCTTTAACCTGCGAATTAATTAAAACAAATCTGTATCTGATTGTGTTTGCTTGTGGAGTAGTTTCGACAGTGAAGCTCAAGTGAGATCATTTGAAAACATTTTCAGCTTTTTTGGTCGGGATCCTTCGAGTGTTTCTGTGGTGTTAAATTTGCTGAATTCAGCGTGTGTAATGGAAATGCTTTTAGTGAAAAGCCCTCTCTGGATGTCATTAGTGTTACCAGGAGAGGTTATTTGTCATATTCTTTGCCCGTGCACGTCAGTATATCCACATGGATGTTAATAATCCAAGGGCACGCCTGTGTAAATGATTCACATCACATCGGCCACAGTGCAGCAGAACAGCCAGAGCCCTTTTTCAAGTGAGGTTGTATTATTGCTAAGAGGGATTCTGCTACTCTGCTACTTTAAAATACAGCAGGTCACTTACTGGTATTTGAAGGCAGATAAAAAAAACGCCTGGGGACCCGTGCTGCTAGTGTCAAAAATATATCTGAGAGGAAGTATATCAGCATTGCCTTATTGATTTCTGAGCCGTATCCCTCTCTCACCGCATCATCTCTCATAATGCTAATGCTGCCTGGAAAGGGATTTCTGAAATTGCTCCTGAGAGCAGTGATATCATACAGGAATGTTAGTGGTCAGGGTTTAATACAATTTATCAGACTGTTTCTTAGATAACAGTGATGTGCTGGTTTTTAGTCTGAAACCCTGCACCAAGAGTCACGTACTGTAAAGCGTACAAGAAATCAAGAGACTGTTTTTCTGCCTGTCCAGTCCCGGGAGCACAGTGGTTACAGTGGATCTCTGTGGGGGGAAACATGGATGATATTTGTGTTTGAGGCAGGTGAATTTCTGCCTTTTTTTTCTGGCTTTTTTTCATCATCTCAGTCTTAATTAGTCTAAATCAGTCTTCCTCTGAATATCTTTTACTCACTTTACACACCTAATGCATACTAATTATTTGACCCCAATGTGCT
Organism: Seriola lalandi dorsalis; assembly: GCF_002814215.2. Classification (NCBI taxonomy): domain Eukaryota; kingdom Metazoa; phylum Chordata; class Actinopteri; order Carangiformes; family Carangidae; genus Seriola; species Seriola lalandi. The sequence continues at coordinate 710,364 of NW_019525241.1, read as the reverse complement.
AGGTGTAATAACAAGGATAAAAAGTCTCCCCTCTCCCTAAGGTGCTATTTGATCTCTTCTTTGCATCTTTGGATCTCAGAGGAAAGGGTATTGCTTTTGCAAGAAAAAAAAAAAAGACAAAGGAGAAAAAAAAGTTGTTTCTCAGCTCTTCAGTGCTAAGCATCGGTTCCAGGATCTATTTCATTTTGATAAATCTGCCATTGCGATGACACTTTCCCCCCCGGTTCCTTGTGCTGGAGTAAAAGGAGACTTGAATTGCATTCATGCAGAGGTCCTCGACCCCAATTCTGGGCTGTTTAAATGACTGCCTGAGTCAATTTCTGCCAGGTGGTTCTCTTAGAGCAGAGCTCATCAGGCGACAGGCCTCTTTGTCAGATTGCAAGACTTTCGATGATTGTTTTGGTCTGAGGATTGTATCTGGAGTAGATACTTTTTACTATATCCAGGCACTGATACAAGTAAAATATAATATATCTTTTAACTAAAATCTAACTGCTTGGGAAAACAAGAATATAAAAGAATTTCGTGTAAGTTTAATGATATTTTTCAGTGTAAAGTCCTCGACCAATATATTATATGATGGTGTCAAAAATCAGTAAGTGCACATTTGTACTGACCCCAGACAGGAACATAAAATAATCCAAGCATTGGACTAATACCAGTATTAAATTATTTAAAGCTGCTTTAGTCAGTATTTTTATTGATGAAATAACCATGTATAATAAGAAAAGCAGTCACTCATAGTGACAAGCCCACAAAGAAATATCATCTGATTCTGTATTTTCCCTCAGCTCTATGGAGGGTTTTCGCATCTTTCAACTTGATGTTTTGGTTTTTACGGTTTCGTCCGTCGGTCATCCAGGTCATGGTATCTCTAAGAACTACTGAATACAAATGCAACTGGATTTGCTTGAGGTTGAACTTGCTTGAGGTCAGCAAGTTCATAGAGCTCTTAGAGAACTTCACTGTTTTGTTTCACCCTCGCTGCTTTCATTAACCCCATTTCCAGGCGCAGCAGGCAGCCATTTTTAGCAACAAAAAAAAAAAAAAAGCTCTGACAAGCCCCACTGTACACTTCCTGCCCAGCAGCAAACAGCAGACAGG
>NW_019525241.1:699260-704260 GCF_002814215.2 Seriola lalandi dorsalis | reverse complement strand
GCTTAGCTTAGCTAGCAGAAAGCAGCATTGATCTGAAGTTTCGTCCAATAAGCTTATTAGAGGAGTTGAGTCACACTATGTCTTATCAGTTGGAGACTGAGGAAACCCACAGTGGAGTGCACATACAATACACACACCCATACACACACGTGCACATTCACGCGTTGCATCTGCCACTCTGCAGCCTGGGGACAGAGATAAGGATGAGCTCAAGCTGGCGAACAATGGAGACCTGTGTCTTTCTGCTCACACACACACACACACACACACACGCACACACGCACACACACACACACACACACACACACACACAAATACAGTGAAGCCGTGAGATTAACAAGTGAAATTGTTATTTCCTGTCACATCATCAAAGCTCAGAGTGACAGGATGTTTCCTACTGAGATGTGGCATAACACAGATTTAATAAGACACGCGCCCATAAACACATGCATATATATACACACACATTTATTAAGAGAGCTCTCCACACACTGGTTTCTCTTGAGAAAATGTTGCACCTCCCAGGAAACACATTCATCCACAGAGTGCCCATCACTATCAGGCAGCCCATTCCCACTCCTTACTGTTATTGCCCTGCTTTCCTCTAATGTGCATCCGACTCTCTAAGCAGCCCTAAGGCCCATTAAGGATGTTTTTTTATTTCTACCCTCTCATATTGAAAGATGAGGAGGATGGAAAAGTGCATTTTTGGCACCACTTAAAATTAGATCCCACTTGTTTTAGAAAGCTGTTTGAGTTGTAAAGTGGGTACAGTAAAAAGTCAAAGTCCGGGAACAGACTTTCACACAGTAGTACATGATAAATTTGATCTGTCCCACATCATTTTGTCTTTATTTTATTTTCTGTCAATTTTTACTTTTTTTTTTTTGCACCATCTCCTCTTCACCCTTGCTTGCCTTCTCCTTCATGCTCTCCAGCAGAATGCCTTTTACTCTCTCTGTTTTAATTCAGTCTCTCCTCTATTATCTTCTTTGCCTCACCCCTCTCATTTTCTATGTATCGCTCTCCTGCTTTTGTCAGAGAGAAATGACCCTCCTGTTGAAGATATTGGATGGAGTTATAGCACAGCATATCTGTCTTTTCAAGACTATTCTATTTTTTTTCCCATTTCCTCGTAAGCTATAATGGGATGCTGAAATAGATGTATTTGGAGATGAGGGGAGCACAATACCAGTGGCAAATACAGTGGCAGGCAGACAGTGTGTTATAGAATAGAGATAAGCTGCAGGATGGATCTGCATCTCCTAACGGCTTCATGGCAACAATGAGAAAAAAAGATGTATGTTGAGATGAATGTATTTTATCATTTCAGTATGGATGGCAGCCTTTTAACACGTTTTTAGTCGTGTTAGAAAAACATTGTGAATTTGCTTTTTGTTTTATTGTATATATCCAGCATCTTTTTCATCTTTTTATGATTTTTAACTTGATCCTTATCTTTTGCTTCTGCCAACAGAACAATCAAGGTTGAGGTGTATGACTGGGACAGAGATGGCAGGTAATTCCTCTCCTTCACTCATTGTTATTTTTGCAATAAAACTATCGTATAACCTTTTTAAATGACAGTAACTGAACACAACAACACAATCCATATCATGGATTAGCAACTAGACTATGGAAGCTTATTTCTGCCAGAAAAATAAAAAAGAAGAAAAGTAAGTCATGGGGGAAAAAAAGTTAATCTTTTACCTTTTACCAAAATTTTTACTTTCTATCTCAAAATGTTTGATCACTCATTCTTCATCTTGATGTTTGCAGGCAGAAATGGGCTTCCACAGAGCACAGACATTATATATCAGTCAACAGCTGTTCTGTGTTTGTTCAGACTATTTCTGTAGTGTTACTGAATTTGCTTGTAAGGATCATGAGCATTGGACCTTATTGTACAGATAAGAAATACAATATGCACTGATCACCTCATACAGTAGGTAGTAATCACTGATAAACAGACAGCAATACTTTTCCTTATTACTTCTTGTCTTGATTTCATTAACATTCAACATGTTAGCTTCCTGCGTATGGCTAATACGCACATAATTAACACTAGTCTGTGTTTTCAATGGGTAAGGACGCTGGGTGCAGGATTGTCACATAGTGACTGCTTAATGATGAGTCTGGATTCTGGCTGGTGACAGTCAGACAGAAAGAAAGAGGAGTGACATTTGTCAAGCTGTGGTTTAACAGGGAGTCGTTTCTCTTTTCTCTATACTTTGTAATCTGTTCAGTGTCATTCTCAAGTAGACGGAGGGAACACCATGACATTATGGTGCAATGTTTTTCAATGGGACCGAGAAATGCTAACAATGTTTAACAAGCTCTTTGGGTTAACCAAATTTACATGAAAATGTAAATGTATGTAATGTATGTGGTGTTGACGCTTTAAAACTCAACAAATTTTTCATGTATTCCTTTTGTCCTGTCCCTCTCTGACCTCTGTGTCCCCCTCTCTTTAGTCACGACTTTATCGGAGAGTTCAGCACCAGCTACAGAGAACTATCCAGAGGCCAGAGCCAGTTCAACGTCTATGAGGTGGGTTTGTTTGTGTGCGAGTGTCTGTCTGCGTGTGAGCTTGCATGTACATGTGTGTGTATGTTATTATATTCAATTCAGAGCTGCCTCTCCTGCCTACACCACTGTACAGGTCAGCAGGTCACCTACACGCACACAGTAATTGGACTACAAATACCACTGGGTTTTAATCTGGATCTCTTTCTACTCAAAATAAATCCTGCTCAACTGTATTTTTATTAACAGCCTGCCTGTCCCCTCTGGCACTGAAAATGGACACATTGAAAATTCCACTACTATTTTCTAATACTGTTACTGAGCTAAGGACAGCTGTAGAGGATGTAAACTGAAAAAGGACTCACTGATGGCGGTTAAAAGTAGAAAAATATACTGCTTTAGCATGAAGCAGAGGGAACTAATATTAAATAAAAACATCATGCATCATGTTCCTGCTTATCTAATCATGTCATTTTCTATAGTAATGGACACAAACCAGATGCTGGATCATCAGATTTCAGAGCGGCATTGTATTATTGTTGTTTACACATCAGGTTGGATTAGGGACGGAAATTTATTATGTCACTGACATTTATAAAAATGTATATAGCCAACTACACAGCTAGCACAGAAAGAGAAGGTAAAATCAGCGGAGAGCGAATGCAAAGTGGCCAAGAAAATTAAAAGAGTAGCAGTGCACTCCTGTAATATTGTTGGACTCGCGATGGACAGTTTTATCTGAACAAGATTAAAGTTCATGCAGCAGGACCAGCGTTAGTGTCTTTGTTATTCCACACATAAAACCTTGTGCCTTCATTACCCACAATGCAGCTCAATCACCAACAGAGATTCAGGTCTGTCTGTAATTCAAGGCGCTCACCTCAGGCAGAGCTGAGGAGTGGGCGACAGAGGTCTGCTAATCTCATTTCACTCCCCAGATTTTTTTGTTTTCAAATCTATAGTCCTCAGCCCCAACCAAGGCTAACTCAATAGCCCACTATCACCAGCCTCTCATATTTTCATATGTGAAATTTCATCCTGCCATGATGATGCTGATCTCCCGCTCCCACCTGTGTACATCAGACTAAATATGTTCAGGGTCTGCAACATTTCCGTTGGGCCGCGCCTGACCCAAAAAAATCCCAATCTCTGTGTAGTCGTCTATTTTAGGTAACATGGTCTCAAGGCAAGTTGCTATAGAGTTTTTAAAACTGCTTTGAGCACAGAAAACAAAATTCCACTCATTTCGTTGTTCTGGGTGGTAGCAGACACCTCAGCTAAGCAACAAAACAGAATAAGTCGGAGAATATGTTTTTGATTTGGGTGAACTGACGCTTTAAAACATGAAATAAGAGACATGTTGAGTTACAGGTCGCAAAGTGTTAAAAAAGTTAGTAGCATATGCTAAAATGGCTGGAAAATCATGGAAAAATGTTTATAAAATACTATATATATTATATATTTATTTCCAATATATAATATATTACACACACATATATATATACTTTTGATAAATAATGACTAAAAGTGGCTCCCATAATGCCAAGCAAAATCTTACACAAAGAGACCACGTTTTTCCCACTGTACATCTTTTATCTCCCTTACTTTCTCATTGATGCACACACACACACACTGACAGTGATAATGGATCACTGGCTTATCTACTCCCAGGAAGAGTCAACACTTCTTGATTAACAGAGTACCACACAGAGAGGAGAGCACACAGGGGACTGTCATTTTAAACAGCTGCTGTTTGCCTAACAGCGCTCAGATGTGCACAAGCACAAAACACACACACGCACACACAAAGGTGCACACAGACGTACTTTGACAAGAAGGTGAGGAACAGCAGACAGATAGAGAGAGACATACACACACACACACACACACACAAAGTAATTTTGTGATTTCTGGCCTGCTTCTTGACCCCGGCCTTTCCCTAAGTTAAAGCTGTCTCTTTGAGAGAGGATGGCTCTGCATTGCTAAAGGCACTTCTTTGTGTGTGTGTGTGTGTGTGTGTGTGACAACCACATTTCAATCACCTTCAGAGGCAAATGTGTCCTTGTGTGTACCCATTGCAATGTGAACCAAGGAGAAATGCATAAATCCATTTGTATGTTGTTTCCCAAAGAGGTCCTCTCTTTCTGTTTAACCTTGGCACAGGATAATGAGACCATAAAGCTCTGATTTAAAAGCTCAAATCCAGTGTTTGGGATTCCTGGGTGGTCCCCACATCGCAGGAGCAATTGTATGTTTATATAATGGGCTTGGGCGGCAACACGAGAGAAAGTGAATCGAGGGCCTTGGTTGAAAAAGTGTCTCTTTTTAAATATCCTCACAAAAACAACGGGGTCTCAAAGCAATAAGCACAGCTGGTTTCTTTACTTATCCAAGGGAAGGGTGGCTGTGTACTCACTCTGTGTTCTGTTACATATTCATGAAGTCACACCACTCGATCCACCTCTGGATTTAGC
>NW_019525241.1:689260-696760 GCF_002814215.2 Seriola lalandi dorsalis | reverse complement strand
GTTTTTTTTTTTTTTTTTTTTTTTTGAAGTTGGTAAAACACAGGAGAAAGAAAATGTTTTTGACTCTACGGTTGGTGTTTTTGGTTCATAGCTTGTGTTACTCACAAATGAGCCTGTAAAAAAAAAAAAAGAAAAACTGCTTCCTGACTAAGAACACAACGATCAATACGCTATTGATTCACGGGGCATTAGGATTGCACTTTGTATATGCTAGATTATTAGATAGAGCTAGTGTATATGTTTAAGGGGATGAAGCAGATGTACTAATGTGTTTGTATACTGAAGCCTGTTTTTAGTCATGTGCCAAGTGTGATCAGTTTGTGTGATGGACAGGGATGTTGGTTTGACTGAACGCCGGCTTCGAAACGAATGTGTGTTCCCTCACCGACGTGCCCCGGCATATGTTTCCTCTCTCTGTCGCTGCTAATGGAGAAATCCCACCATCATTCCCAGCAGCACTGTCAGTCAGAGAACACTTTGAGACTCTCAGGAAGAGGATGTTTCATTTTTTTTTTTTTCTTTTTTTGGCAGTGCTTTGGGAGTGTGAGCCGGCTGTTGTTACACGCCTGTGTGGCTAAATGAAGTGCCAAGTGCTGTCTCAGTGTCTGAAACCTAAATGGACTGTAATGGTCCAGTTGCACTTACTCCAGTTGCATAATGGGCAGACTGTGTATTTGTGCGCAGACACACAAAAACGTAAACACACCAGTGCTCACACGCACACACTGTCTAGGTGCTTTCCTCTTATACGCCTCAGTCTTGTTGGACTGTCTACACAGGTATTTTGTCGCGTTGCCAGTCGTTCCGTCTCATTTCCATGTATCTCTCCTCAGCTCTCCTCTCTTCTTCTCTCCTCCCCCCCTGCTCTCTTATCTTCGGATTGACAGCTCTTTTTGCAGCTTCAACCCAATCAGCTAATTGTTCATTTGGACCTAATTAGGAACATGATCTGCTGGCAGCATTAGCATAAATGACTGATTTGAGAAGGCTCCATCTCAATCCAGATCGTTGCTGCTCTCACTCTTTTCACTCCCTCTGATAAAGCGTTATTACCACCCATGGATTTTCAACAAAGAGGTCTGTATTCATGAGCATGAGGATAAAAATGAAAAATTGTTGGCTATATCTTTCATTTTGAGCTGTGCCATTGAAGGCAGCCCTGTCACTCAGAGTGACAGATATTGTTTCCCCTTGTTTTGGTTTGTGAATTGAGTATTGAAACCAGAATAGAAGCAGGCGGGAACTGTGCTTGTATTGAAATCATTCTGAGAGGTTATCATTAGATATGGGGAGCAGACTCGCAGAATCAAGGCAAAGATTCGTAAAAAAAAAAAAAAAAAGAAATCACGTCTTTTTAAAGGAACCCAGACATTTTACCTTGTGGGTTATACCTAGCAAATGAACAAGCACAATATGCTCCTCTCCTCTCCTCTCTTCTCCTCTCCTCTCCTCTCCTCTCCTCTCCTCTCCTCTCCTCTGGACACCGTCCAACCAGCAACATCTGTTTGCATATCATCAGGAGAGGTCACGTCGCACAACCTCTGATGCCGTTTTTAGGCCACTCAGTGCACTCATGCATACGTCCCCCTTTGGCACTTAAATATAAGAGGAGACTTGATGTGAACATTTTTTCTTAAATAGAACATTTCACCTTAAGATGAAACCCTCCAGTACAATAAGGAGTACAGGGCCTGTTCAGACTTCAAGTCTTTGTTTATTGTTCTGATATCAGTCGTTTTAAAAAGATGAAATCGACTGGCAAACAGGGTTCAACTTGAAAGTTATTTTACTGCAGGAGCAAGTCACCAGAAACGTGGAAGAGATGAGTCTAACGAGGTGCTTTGAAGATTTAGGAGACACATTAGCATCCAGCCTGCTTCAGTCTGCAGGAAAGCTTATTTGGATGTAGAGCGGAACCTCCTCAACGCTCCACCCCCCCCTGCTGTGCGGTATTTTGTCATATTGGCTCCTTGCTGACTCACTGTGGGCTTTAACAGCGGGCTAACATCAGTGACTGACAGAAAACCAGCTGCTTAAGAGGCATTCCCCCTTCACCCCGAGCACATGATTAGAAACTGTACACGACACACACACACGTGCGCAGGGGCGCACACACACTATTCAAAATGGACAGTCGAGTTCTTATTGATGTACAACATGCTGTATGTATTGTTTTGTCTCCAAGATGCCAAGTCCAAGAGGCTTTTGTCCAGGTATGTGAAGCATTGTGGGAAATGCGTTGTCATCACGTACAGACAAATACATACCCGCACTCTAATACAAAGATACACACACTTACATACTCTTTAAGATACAGACAGAAACAGCAGGAAGCAGCAGTGTAGTGAATAACAGGCAACGTGAGAATGAAAATTAAATTAAAGCAAAGCACTTAGACAACCATTACTCACTGGAGCAGCCCAGCAGTGGTGCTGATAAAGGGTGTGTGCCTCCTCACTGAAACCCTTCACTGTTCAAATAGAGGTTGGCAGAATGGATCAGGAGCCAGATTTAAGGAATAAAAGGAGATTTAAATCAGTGGAAACTGACTGTACCTTTGCTCTGCTCTATCTAATTTTAATAAGTGGAAAAAGTGGACTTTATTAGTGTAGCTAGTATACAGCCTTAAATCTTTTTGTCCTCTATTCTTTCATTGTGTGTGTGTGTGTGTGTGTGTGTGTGTGTGTGTGTGTGTTTTTCCTACGTAATTCTCCCTGTGAGGAACAGGTGAGATTTGATCTTATGAGCACTTGTGTGTAGAAATATTCCTGCCTGAAAAGTTCAGGTGAATTTGCCAAGAGGTGGATCACAGCCAATTAAAAAAAGAAAAGGGAAAAAAAAAAAGCATGACAGGATAAAGCTGCTAACAGCCCTTAAAGGTCTGTAGAATTTTCCCTCTCTCTTCACAGAGCGATAAGGTTTTTTTTTTTTTTTTTAAGGAAGGCTGAGCTCACATCTCTCCTCCCTCTCCTGAAACTCAGTGATGTGATGTTGCGGTTGAGACCGCTGCCTGTGGAAATCCCTTATCAAACCTGCCAGAACATTTTGCTGCCTTCATGGTCTAAACCTGTTTGCTGAAGATCCCCTTTTGCTGTTCATGTAGATAGGTGTGTCCCTTTGGGCAAGTGTTTTATATAGTGTGTGTGTGTGTGTGTGTGTGTGTGTGTGTGTGTGTGTGTGTGTGTGTGTGTGTGTGTGTGTGTTATGCTCTGCTGGGTGCCACCTGACAAACATGTTAAGAATTGTAAGTCTGTAACACGAAACATAACATAGAAACAAAAATGTTGCCTTCAACCTTTATTGACAACTGTTTTCATATTTAGTGCAATAGAAGGAACAGCAGTTCTTAAATGTTTGGTTTGATGCCATGTTGAAAACCGTAAAAGCAAATTGACTGTATAAATAAAGTAAAACACAAGGAAGACTTTTAAGTAAGTGAAAAGAAAAATAGTTGCACTTTATTTTCCTTACAGGCCAGTGTGTGCGTTGGCATCCAGAAAACACACATCACCGGGGAAAATCCCAAGAGCCAAGAAACTGATCTCAAATTCCTGTCTGATTAATGCAGAGGATCTATTTGACCTTTTGGAGAGTGTCCTGTGTTCTTGTCTTGGATATTAATACTCTCTCGATTAGGAGTCAGAATGATGATGTCAAACATTAGGGGTGATTTGCACTTTGTGAAGCAAGAAACTGTGAAACTGACTTTTGAAGGTCTCGTGCTGCTGAGTTTTACAGCCTGATAGCAGAAAATAATCACAGTCAGACTGCAGAGGTTCGACGATTTCAATCAATGACAACTCACTTTGGAAATTATGCAGCAAATATCGTCTGTTTTGGAACCCATTCCTGCTTTTGTCATAGTAACTTGACAGCTTTTAAATTGTGCGTCATGGTTGTAAATCATATTGCTGATGCAATTCTGACATTGTCGTTTTCTTCTGCTGACTTGCTTAATCATGGACTGCTTTTCTCCTTTTCAGCTGTTCTCTGCCTTTTGTCATTTTTTATTGTCCGTCCTCCAACTCACCTTGTTTTTTTTTTGTTTTTTTTTATCTCGCTGTCCCTTCACATTCCCACAATTTGACTTCCTCTGTCTCAAACCTTGTGCATGTGCATGTGACAGAGAGGTTTAGTGGGAGAGAAAGAGGGCATGTATAATTTAGGCTGCTTGGCTGAAGCTTGTCTGTGCCAGCGTGGGGAACTGGACCAGAATTCAGTCAGACCTCCTCTCTCTCCTGCTCCCCTTGTCCTTGCAGCTGTCCTCTAGAAAAGCTACTTTACTGGCATTTGATGTTTGGTGAATCAAAGCATCTTATTTATCACTTTTTACAATATCACAGTTGAGTGCTAAAGTGTTCGGGTTTCCCTATTGGCCATCACTCTTTCAAAATGACCGGTTTCTATTACATCATCAGGGGGCGTTTACAGGCAGTATCACTACATTTATCCACTTTTCAGACTCCTTTTTAACCTTCTTTCTGGAACAGGCCTCTGATCATTAAGCGCCTCTTGAACTTCTTCCCACCTTTTGCCCCTCCCTCCCTCTCCCTCTTGTTGTGTCCCCTCTGGACGGCACAGCGCCTCCACTTCACATGGCCTGCTGAGGTGACAAAGATGATGAGCTGCTGGCTGTTTTACACAATCTGAATACAGAAGATGCGCATAAGTTAGACAGCGAGGCTTTTGTGTGTGTGTTTATGGTGTGTGCGGCAGCGGGTTGGGATTGGTGTGAAAAAGCTGTCGACAGATCGACAGAGCGCTTAACCGCATCCTGTTCCTGCAGGTTAACAAGACAGGAAATGTTTTGATTGAGAGAGACGTGTCACTCTCTCATGCTGGGTGCTGTGGTGGGAGATGTTTTTTCTCTGCCTTGTTTCATCTCTCACTGATCATGCTTTTTTCATATTTCCATCTTTGTTTTCTGTCTGCTCTGTCAGAAACTACAAAGTGCAAAGTTTGTGCGAGAGCATAAGGCAAATCAAATCAGGAAGTAAGCTTCAGAATAAATTATAGGATCATAAAGAGCAGCCTAACCTTTTGTGTGCATTTTTATGTGGACTGAATGCTTGATATTTTCACAGTATTAATATAGAACCTAGAGCTGATCTATAATCAAAAGACAGATGGAACTCTCTCTTTATACAATAGGTGACCTTTAAACCCTAATTAGCAGAGTGGGTATTTCCTGACAATATCTCACACTTGGTGAAAAGAACTACAGACATATCAACCAACTGTTGTCACAATACGCAACACAACAGAAGTAGCTAATTTAGGCTACCCACTTTGGAATAATGTGTAAACACAGAAAAACTGTGTTTTCCTCTTTTTCCCATTTTGCCGACATTGCGTGAACGCATAATTACAGCCTCATAGAGAGGCTAGTATGACTGCAGATTCTACTTCTTATTGCCTATTAAGTCCTGTATTGATTGTAGTTTACATTATGTGACTTTGGGTTACTCAAAATCAAAGTCTCCTTTGGTCTATTTGCCATTTGAAGTGTCACCTCTTTTCTGCCAGAATACCACTGGATGCACTTTGTAGAGTTAGAGGTCACAGTTGAACGTGGTTGAATTTCGGGAGCAAAGACAGGATGGCACAATATTACTTTTTTACTCGTTAACAGGACTATAGCTGTGCTTTCTGTTAAAATCAAACTTCTTCTGAGCAACGCTATGCCTACGTGTTTGGTGTGAAAGTGCAGCAACTCACTGTCTCCTCATTACTGTCAGAGCTAAAGGGCAGGAGGAAGTCTGTTTGTACTCTCAAACATTGATCACTTTAACCTGATTATGTCTGCAGTTCATGTCTTCATGTTTCTTGTTGAGTCATAGGTATGTGTGTGCGTGAGAGAGAGAGAGAGAGAGAGATAAATAGTTGTTTATTAATCAATCATCTACCTGCTATTGTTTTCAGAACCCAGATTAACTTCACCGTGGCCATTGACTTCACAGCTTCCAATGGTAAGTAAACACACACATCCACTTTGACACTTTAGCACACTAACACTCTGAGAGAGCCACATAAAGAGACAGAAAGTGCGCTGAATTCCGAGGGAGTGCATATTCAGATATATTTAGATGGAGAATCAAGTGTTTCCTAATAGCCCTCTCCACCACACCTGGCAGATAAAGCTGAGTGCAGTACCATGCTATGATGGCCGTGATGAAGGACCGTGTTATACAGCTACCCTTGAGCTCGGTCCTAGCGGGACAAGCGGCGCCAAATCTGATTAAATCAAATGAGAGCTTTCAGGCATGGGATGTAAAATATGTGTTTGAGGCTGAGGTGTGCTTGATCTTGTCTGGCTCTCACTGAAAAGTCAATACTGAATGGTGGCAAATTGAGTTCTGCAATTAGATTGAATAGTGATATGAAAAGACATGTACAGGGAGATCAAGACAAGTGCCATATTAATACATTTACAACTACGTTAAGTTAATTAGCAGCCAATTTGGCTCCATCAGCGATGCAGTGATGGAATTACACGACCCACACATGTTGTGGTGTCATACAGAAGCATTAATGGTGAGCCACTTGAAATCTATTCGATGGCTGTTTATGGAAGCACTGGCTGCTATATTGAAACACAAAAGGTATTGGTAAAACATCATTTAGAAGTTGAAGTGGCTCTTCAAATAGTGATGGTGGTTCCCATGAAGCGCCTTTAAATCCACACAACCTCTGATGGTCCGTTATCTTCTTCCTTCTTTCAATTATAGGGATATTTTCAAAAAATATAAATTTTTGACTTGATTTTATTACTTTAACATTTAATTGGGGGCAATTGTAAAATTGTAAACCAAAAAAAAGCTATGGGCTATAAGATAAGGGGCTACAGTGTATTTTGCTCTGACTGCTCCAGGAAAACAGGTGGTACTGCTGTTTATATTAAAAACTGATTTTTGTTGAGTTCTTTAACTGCGCTTCTTGTGAGCAGGCATATGAACTTTGAGCCTTGAAGTTGGGGCTCAGTAAGGGACATTTTATCTCAGCCACAGGTTGCTGCAGACCTCCTTCAGCAAACAGTGAAAGCTGCTATCTTTAAGCCAGCAGCTGGCTGAACTGAGTTTTAACAATCATCTTATTGTTGGTGATTTTGATTTTGACTGGTTCCCCCTAGCGTCTGACAGTTATAAATCTTTCTGAAGTTCTTTTAATCTTGCGTAACTCCTTGAAATCTTAAATGTTCAGAAAAGTCCTCTGACTATATGTTGTTGATGCTGCTGTGTTGGGCAGCTCTCTCTTTACTTTACCTGGTTAAATAAAGTTGAACATGAAAAATTGAACTCATTTTGACTCTGTATTTTCCCAAGATCACGTTTGCTACCAACAATAAAATATATAATATATTTTACAAATATTTCTAAAAACATTTTAGAAAACACATACCGTTGTGTCACATTTTCAAGGAAATAAAGTTCATGTATAACGTAACAGAGAAAACTTAAACTTGGATGATGAAAAGTTCATATTTGATACCCTACACTATAA
>NW_019525241.1:685903-688898 GCF_002814215.2 Seriola lalandi dorsalis | reverse complement strand
CCCTGAGCTTGTTTGTTCCGTCTGCTTCTCCTGTGCCTCTGGACCTGGTGAACGTATCTGAAATTAATCATGTAAGTTAATTATCCCCCCCCCCCCCCCCCCCCTTTTTTTTTTTTGTTAAACGCAGAATGGGAATCCTCAGAACCCGTACTGTGCAGGTATCGACGGTGTGATGGAAGCCTACTACCAGAGCCTGAAGTCAGTTCAGCTCTACGGACCCACCAACTTCTCCCCTGTCATCAACCATGTGGCCAGGTACCTCACATACACCTGTGATTGAAAGTATTTCTATAAAGTGTCTCCATTTTTTTTTTTCTAAATCACACATTTACATCTTCCTCAGTCAGAGCCTTCCTGCGTTTACCTTTTCACAACCTTTTTTTTTTTTTGCATTTCAATTTTCGTTATACCACATGCACACCTGTTTTACACTTGAGTATTTGCTATCACTGCTTATATAATGAACTTCAAATCATTTGAGTACGCGTGAAAGAACACGAAGTACATTTCACTCTGCGATTGACACTCAACATGTGTTCTCAGGTTTTCTCTAATAAGCTCTCTGCAGCGAGTGTTGCCAGGTAGCTAACAAGAGTGAGAGGAAGAGGGGAAGAGCTGAGGACACAAACAGAGAAAGTAGCTGACAGCTGATTGCATGTTTGTTTGTTTCTGTGTGTCGACGGGAACATAATTTATGCTGCGGGAAAGCCAGGGCACACGTGATCTAGACAAAGTTCTTTAAAAAAATAAAAGAAGAAAAAAAAAAGACAAGAAACTATTCATGGAACTATGTAATTAAAGAGATTGCTCAAGTCTCTCATCAGGTTACTTCACATATTTAGAACATGATTTGGTGAAACCTTAATTGCGCAGTTACACATGAAAAAGGAGATGTGCTCAGGAGGAAAATGATGAAACAAGCAGTGATACAGAGGCAGAAGTTTAGGTTTATTCAGCCTGTAATGTGGGGTATGAAGCTATGATCTCAAGATGTTAGTTTAGCTTAAAAACTGGGAACATGTAGAAAAAGCTTGTTTGTTTTATCCATACAAAAACCACAGTTTTTTTTTTTTTTTTTTTGCACTTTTACACTATTTACACTACAATAGACTAGCTGTTTCCCCCTGCTTTTAGTCTTTATGCTAAGCTAAGCTAACCGCATGCTGGCTGTAGGTTCATATTTAGCATACTGACATGTGAGTGGTATTGATTAACTTATCTAACTCTAGGCACATATAGCTCTTCTCTTCTCTTCTCTTCTCTTCTCTCTTTTTCTTTATCCTGCGTTGTATATGTGGGTATATATCAACTCTTCTGGTCCATGCAAATTGCAGAAAGACAACACAAAAATCAAATATAAAGTAGTAAACAAATACAGTACCTGAAGGTATATAAAAGATATCATTAGGTTTTTGAAGCATAAATACGTTCAAACATTTTAAACAACACAGCATTTTCCAGAAACCCATTTGCTCCACTCAGCCAAACTGCATCTTACTCTGTTTTTGCCACAAAATCAAACTTCAAGAATCAGTTCAGTTCAGCTGGATAAGCACCAGACTAATCAGCATACATTCTACAAACTCGTCCTCCTAAAACTCATTAAAAACTAGGCGCTGGGGATACAAGTACCATTTTTCTGCAACTGTTTTTGCCTATTTGTCGACTTGAAGCCTGTTTATGGTGCCACGCACAGGCTATTGTCATCATCTAGTCCCAGCCCCCACCCCATCCCCCCGCTGTGTCACCTCCACTTTTTTTTGCCTTTATCTTTCTCCCTCTGCGATGCTGTGATCATCTACAGTGAGAGACACCTAAGTATCAGTGGGGAGGAGACAGACACACACACAGACCTAACCTCCCAGTGCAGAAAGGTGACATGTAGCAGAAACCAAAGTGACTGAAATGATCTCAGTGTGTAAATATCAGTAAGAGTCAGTTCATGACTCACATGGGAGTGAAAGGTCACACTCAACACCACAGGAGAAAATGAAAGCCATATTAAGCCGAGGATCTGTAGAATTGACATGAAGATAGATGTAGAGAAAGAAGCACTTGACAGATTAAGATCCTCCAGAGTGGGACGTAAGTGACATTTATTCGATGAGAAAAAGAATTTTTCAGCGGATGTGGAATGCTTTATTCCCACTCAACTATTTTTTGAGTACTCTTATTTCGTTTGAGAACAAACTAATTAAAACTACACTGAATGATGCTTGATATTCGCTCCAGCAATGAATCATCGTGGTAACCCAAAGGCACGATGGCAACACAGAAATAACTGCAAAGATGGTTTTGTGTGTTTTTGTGCGTAGGTATGCAGCTTCAGTGAAGGACGGCTCCCAGTACTTTGTGCTCCTCATCATCACAGATGGCGTCATCTCAGACATGGCCCAAACCAAGGAGTCTATTGTCAACGTAAGAGCATCTATTGTAGCTGTTAAGAGCACCCGACCCCGCACCCAGACCCCAAACTAAATGCTTTTGTCTTTCACAGTCTGTTAGTTTGAGAAAATTGCATCTGTAAATGGGTTTGATAGTAATAATAACTAGAAAATTCCAGGGAAATTTTGAGTGCCACGGGGGCTACTGCCGGGATGAGTACATGATTTATTTCCAGTGTTCAAAAGTCACCCTGATCATATTCTGGTTTTGAGAAATGTCTTGATATAAAAGACTCTGATATAAAACAATGTCACATCCCTCCATCATGTATTATGTGGGAAATATCTCATATTCTGCGTAAAACAAGAGGCGACATGTCTTCAAACTGGCATTTAAAGGGTTAAAATCCTGAAAACTAATAAACATTTGATAGGTTTGAGCAGAACTGAAGTGGTTTAAGAGATTTATGCAAAAAAAGCAGAAAAAAATATTGATATATGATGATTTTATAGCATTTTCTTTGTGTGTCCTTTTTTGGACGCGAGGAACCCCAGAGGGTACAAAATGTGTTACCAGTGTATAATAGACCTGTAACAGTAACTGACATTAG
>NW_019525241.1:684910-685318 GCF_002814215.2 Seriola lalandi dorsalis | reverse complement strand
CGCACACAGGTCAGGAGCTGCCGTTGCCATGGCAATGTGAAAATCTGCCCAGAATTTGGCTTCTACATGGCTTCAAACAACTGCAAATTATGAGAAAACGTTAATTCTTTTCATAAACCGAAAAGACCGTGCCAGACACTGAAGCCAGAAGTTTCTACAGTCTCTATTTTATTCAGATATTCCTTAAAATCTCAGTGCGAAGACAGAGAGAGATTCTTTTGAAAAAAAAAGACGATTACATTAGGGGTGTCAATGAGAGTGAGACAGGTATTGCTGCCGGACTCGGCACCCCCGTTTAAATTTTGTGCAGACCCTGCCTGTCAAAGTTACATTTTATGAATCCCAACAACTATGTCTACATTTTCAGAAAGAATTATTTGTCTCCTTTTTACGGTTTGGCCGTGAGCT
>NW_019525241.1:639588-684861 GCF_002814215.2 Seriola lalandi dorsalis | reverse complement strand
ATGTATATATTACCGGGGTTTTCTCAAAGCTGCGGGACGAGTTACGCGCCGAAATTTGGCGGAAGAATAATAAGGGAGAGGAGTGCCCCGAGGCACTCCTCTCAGCTATTCTAGCTGTAGAGGAGTGCCTCGGAGCTGAGCACCCGGGGCACTAATGATAACTCGACTTGCAAGCAAGAATACTGGGGTCCAAGCACCCGATACAGCAATCTCTCACTAATAAAACTTTATTTAAATAGCACTTTTGATACAAAAAAAATACAAGTGTGCCTCACAAAACAAAAGAAAAAAGATAGATGCAAAAGCTCAGAACATTAAATCAAAGTAGAATGAATGAATGAAAAGAGAAATGCTGCCATTAAGATAGCTGCTTATTTAGTTAGCATCTATTATATATGTAAATTGTATCCGAAAGACTGCTTTCTTATGCATCAACAACTGTGAAGTTAAATTTGCTTTTGCATAGCGGCACAAGAGAAACGAGTGGGCTGGCGAGGGTGGATGGATCACATGTCATTCAACATAAAAAAAAGGATTAATCATGGAAAACATTTGCAATTGATGCTGTAATGATGCAGTAGTGTCTATTGCTTTTTAGTGCATACTTCAGCGATTGCTTAAATATATGCAAATGAGCAGAGCTGTCATGGCCAGAGGACTAATTACATTAGAGCGAAACTGTGTCTCTGTCAGCTTCTAAATGTATTGACTATGAAACGACTCCATTAATAAAAGGCCTAACAAACAAATCATGTTAGTCTGCCAGATCCATGCGGTTCAGAAATCTCAGCGTATACATGAACGTAAGGGGGGAGTTAATTAAAATGAGCATTTCTATTGTTTGATATTCACTTTATATACTGGGGAACCTTTACTGCTGTTTTCATTTTTGTATTTTCTGTGCCATTCTCAGTTTTGACAGCATGTTATTCACCCTCTGTCCGTCCTCTCCATCACTGTCAAGTCACAGCAGGCTCCAGAGGGAAGCCACAGCGCCGTGTAGAATACAAACAAAATGAACAGTGAACAACAATCGTTTTTGTGAAGGCGCTGATCCATCTCATGCCTTTGAAAGTAGAGGAGGAAAGGAGAGGAGGCTGAGAGGAGGGAGGGAAGGAGGCTAGGAGAGAAAAGAGGGAGGGAAAGAGGTGGCAGAGATGAGTGTACAGCAAAAAAAAAAAAAAAAAAAAAAAAAAAAAAAGGAGCAAAGGGCAGTAGAGACGTAAAGAGGACCTGCACCCAGGGGAGCAAAAAATAAATGGGATCTTTTGATAAGATCATCTATTGCTCAGCCGCCTGAGGTCAACACATTACTCAAATACTCTGAACACACACCACTGGCCCTCTCCTTCTAATACACACACACACACACACACACACACACAACACAAACACATACACAAACACCCACACACACACACACACACAACACAAACACATGTCATTTGTAAGCTGTCAGTGAGTGGGGCATCGTGTTGTTGATTCTCCCGTCTCTAATATTATTCACTGTGATGTCTCGACCCACTCAGCACTGCGGGAGGTGCTGCAGAAAACACACACATCAAAGAGTCACACGCGTGCTTACACATATTATATGTATTATACGTGTTGACAAGACAAGAAATGCAACATGATCTGTGAACGCCGTTTTTACCACTGATGGAGACAGGCCTGCACCGGTAGCACTTTTGCAGCTCAGCCCCGCTAATGACCCGCATGAGAAGAAACACTGTTTTTTATTCATAAAAAGAAATGTTAAATTTTTGAAAAGTATCAAATATTTATTGCTCCTCCCCTCCCCTCTCCTGCAGGCCGCCTGTCTGCCAATGTCAATCATCATTGTGGGGGTCGGGCCTGCAGAGTTTGACGGTAAGTCAACAAGATCTTGTGATTTTTTTGAGAGTAATGATTGACTTGTTGGTCCTCCAGCGCAGTGAGAAATAATGCACACATACGAGGTTTGCATTTACTCCCCCCCCCCCGTCCATCCTCCTCAACGTTCTTTTTCTATCCTTTTTCTCCTCCTCAGCCATGATTGAGTTGGACGGCGATGAAGTCCGAATCTCATCCAGAGGAAGATACGCTGAGAGAGACATCGTTCAGGTACACACCCCTGATTGTTTTGACAGAAATCAAAACTGAAACCACATCCAAGATTATACATGAGCTCTGCCACGAGGGCGCCCGAGATTCTTCATCATCACTTTTTATCATATGAAGCATGGCTGAATTAACATCACTAGCTGCCCCGGGGCAAACATTAGTCACAGGGCTCTTATTAATCCCCTTCTTTTCCCCTTTGCTCTGTGTAATATTTACAGTTTTTCACAACTGCCCCTGTTCTTGCTCCATAAACACATTCATTTAGTAAATGTATTCAACTCTCACAGTTGGCACACACGCCTGGAGTTTTTTGGGGGCCCTGGCGGTCTGGAGCCCCCGGGGCAGTTGTCCACTTTGACCGACTCGTAATCCAGCCTTGGTAAAAAAAAAATAATAATACTGCGGTCATTCATCTTGATCTAAGTGTCATTTTGGCAAAAGTATCAAAACTCAAAATGATAAACAGACAGTCAGGGAGATATTTTCCCCCACAGTCACAACAGAGAGGATTCATTTAGAGGTGCAGAAGGGTTAGAGTGAAGCATTGTCACTGTATTTTTTAAAGGTAAGTGGCTGTCCACGCAGACAGACACCTGGCCGCCTCGACCCCGTGCTACGCCAGATCACATATGGCAAGACCGACGCATATAATGACATGCTGCTCAGTTACTGTGAGGAGTCTGCCCAATGTCTGTTTCTCTGTCTCACTTTCTCATTAAAGTGTTTGAACAGACTCCGTCAGCTTTGACCCCCCCGGCCCCCTGGCTGTAAAGGCCCACAGGGCAGTGTGAGGTCTTCAGTCAGTCAGTCAGTCAGTCAGTCAGTCAGTCAGTTAGAGGAGACCTGTGAAGCGCTACAGAGAAAAGTCAAAAGATGAGACTTTGTTCACCAAAGAGCCACATCAGAGGACAACCTTTACTTTTGCCGTGTAGAGTTGGGGAGATGAGATTGGTCCCTACTCACTGGACATGAAGGAACTTATAAACACAAAACGACACTAAGTATAGTTCATTACGTATTTCTGTGATTCCCTGGCATCAAGACAAAGAGAGGAAATGCAAACATCCAGAGTGAGCCGTTTGTTTTGTTGTGCTGCTACGGCGAAGTCACGTTTTTCTCCTCCGTGACCTTTATACTGCCGCTGTCATATCTTGCTCCCTCATCCCACGTGGGTGAGCGAGACACACTCGTTAACTGGCTTTTTAACAAGCTGAAGTGCACGCACACGCACACACACACACACACACAGCCACAGCCACTCTGTGCAGAAAAAAAAAAACCCGGAGATGGAGCAAAACTTCAGTTTCAGTACTGGAACATTACACCAGCTCTGCCTACAGGCTCTCATTATCAGCAAGCTAATAACCCAGAGTGACATGGTGAGGTTTACATTTTACAGCGAGCGTTTCCAGCACAAATTGGCCTCCCGTGCGATTCTGTGACTGTAGGTGACAACATCTCGTTAAGTAAATGAAACGGAGACGTCCTCGTATGCATCCTCATTTAGTTAAGCATTATCATCCGTATTAAGAGCTGATAACCTGTGAAAGGTCTGCGACACGATATGCAAGCATTTATTAAATCAGCAGGTGGATTAGGATTGTGAAGGAGGCAACGGTCTCGAGATGTAAATAATGAGTTGCGACAGCCGGATAGTTAAAGAAGCCAAGAACATGTGTCCAAGAGTTCTGTGAGAACTGACCTTCCAACAACGGTTTGTAGCTCATTGTATGATAAAAACCCTGCTGAGGGTGAAGAGAGCGTATGTTGTGCCAACAAAGACATTTATTATGATATGATTATTGGAGATACACACATACTATACATCTGATGCAGTTATTTCAAAGAAATATTCATATAATAACTTCAGTCTTATCTCTTACGTTTCATTTTTTTCAGTCAAAATGAAATGCAAAAATGACTATTGCCACTAAAATCATGACTCGTATAGCAATTGCAATAGCGGCTAAAATAACTGAAATATCTTTTTTTTTTTTTTTTTCTGCAAGTCTGAGATGTTCAGACGGGGTGTAAAGAACGTCAGTTACGCTCATTAAATCAGACTTGGGCCACTGATTTTTAGAACCACAGCAATCCCTGGTCTTACCTTACATTACGTAAAAATGATCCCAATGAGTTCCAGGCAGTGAGGTGTTTAGAGTTGACATTTGTGAGAAAAGAGGACATTGGTATCAGGAATAACTGAGTCCCTGGAACTGGAATCACATGTCAGATTGTTGCATCCCTACTTTTGGTGCTCTCCTTTTATGCCTGTCAGACAAATGGCAAACGGTTCAGTTGGGTTTCAGACTTGTTATCAACCAGTTCTTGAATTTGCTTGTTGTGAAAATGAGCAATGCCGATCCCCCCATTTGAATCTGTATATTTCCAGCCTAATATTGGATCCCATTTGCCGGAGCTAACGAGGGGCTTGGTATGTAGCTGCTGGCTCTCTGGCCCGTCTCCTTTGCTCAGTTTCACATGCCAGCTGCCCCCAAATAGCATCAACAGATTTTACTACCTAATATTCTCAGTAAAAACATATCACAAATGTGCACATTCCTTTCTATCTCCATGTGCTGCTCATATCAGTCACCTCAGGGATCAGGTTTTGATCCAACGCTTGATTACTAGAAAGTTTTCACCAATTCGCGCCTGACAACCAGAATTATGAGTTTGATTTCAGAACACAGGACGAATCTGCAGCGTCTCAGTTATGAATGTGATATAGACTGAGGTAAAATAACACTAAAATAATCTTACAGTTCAGAAGCACATCTTCCACTTACATGAAACTAGGATGGGTTTAGTGATATAATTTGAATTCTTTCTTTAAAGTTATTTTCTTTTCATCACTCTTTCCAATTTTTTTCCTCCGATACATTTCAACCTCGTTCCTCGCACCCCTGTCACTCCATCTCTACTCCATCTGCTCTATTTTATGCAATCCTCCTCTCTGTGACTTTCCTCATTTTCCCTTTCTTTATAAAACCAACTGTCTCTCCCTTCATTGCTACTCCTCTCATCTGACCGTCCCCTAATCGCCTCCACCCTTAGTCACTGTTGCTGCACCCGTAAAGGTTTCCAATCTGGTGTGGTACAATTTTACAGGGATAATGGTGGCAGATTTACCACTCGAAATTCGTAGTTATTTTTGAAACAATGGGTCCTCATGTTTCCACCTGACTCATTTTAAAAGCGGAGCTCTGTAAAAAGGGGTCAGAAGTATTCTCTTGATGGCAAAGTACATGAGATTGTGGTAAAAGACTGAGGCTAAAGCTGCAAAGTCGTCATCCTCACCTGCTGAAGTAAGTAGAAAACATGAAAGTAGAGAAAGAACATGGTTCTAGTGTTGCAGAGTGAAGTTAGTTAGCCCCAGTATCATAAGATTACAAGACTGTTCTTTAACCCCTTTGCTGCTTATGTACTTGGGCAAGCAAACAGTTGGATCCGCATCATTGTTCGTATTTTCAAATGGTATGTTCATAGACTGTAAATAAAGATGGACGTAGCCTCCCCTGACGTCACCCGTTGGTTTCTGAAAAGCGGTTTTTAAGCTCAGAATCAGCTGTTCCGTCGGCGCCACCTTGCCAGCACCTGACTCCGCCGAACTCCCAGCTAATACAAAGAGTAGGGCCACGCCCTCAATTATGCAGAACTTTAAGGCTTGATAAAAATGTAAACGGGTGAGTTGTATTAAAAATTCACCCCCTGTCCAGTTGTCGTGAAGGATGAAATCAGCTGTAGATACCAGGCTGTAAAGATGTCAGCCTCTGAGGTTGCTGCTGGGGTATGTTTCGCCCATAACGTTACAGGGGAATAGGCTTTGAGGGTGAGGTTAGTCGGACAAGGTAATGAGTTTGCTGGAGTGGAAACTTCAATCCAGAACAGAGCCGCTAACGTTAGCTCACATTTTGACACAGTAGTGCAACACTGATCCACCAGGACCAGCTTCTGTCCTGTGCTGGTTGTGAATAGGGTTAAATGTATCCTGTTACCTCACAAAACATAGTAACGATATGTTCCCTGACCTTGAATGCAAAGCTAAGTTTGAGACGTAGGAAGTAAGCTAGTTAGACAGACATGCTAAAACTTGGAGATTACTGATAAACACAAAGAGTTGCCTTCTGTCCTAAGTCTGTTTCCTCAACTTCTGTCTCCCATCTCTTCTTTTCAAAATGTCTTAAACTTAAACTCGTCTTTCTTTCCTCTCCTCTCTGTTAGTTCGTCCCATTCAGAGACTACATCGACCGGACGGGGAACCACATCCTGAGCATGGCCCGGCTCGCCAAAGACGTCTTGGCCGAGATCCCCGACCAGTTCCTCTCCTACATGAGGACCCGTGGGATCAAGCCGTCGCCGGCACCGCCACCCTACACGCCGCCAAGCCAACCTATCCAAACCATGATATGAGGAGCGATGCGGAGAAAGGTTTTAGGAGTAAGGGGTCAACTTAACTGACTTAACGCGCGATATACTTCCATTTCCTTAAAGCCGCTCTCCATGCCTTGTCGTCGTGGATCACGTGGTCTTTCTTGTGTTCAGGAAGCTGCATGTCGGGCCAAGAGAGTGTCGCTTTTCGAAGGGCAGGAAAAGCCAATGAGAGTCTGTTTACTTCCACTGTCAAGCATTCCTGTTGCTGTCTGGATTTTTTGTTGTTGTTGTTGCCTGGAAAACCTGGACAGGCTTTGGAGAGAGTCTGGATTGAAGCTGGGAATGATCTCATCTGCCTGATCCACCTGATGAAGGAAGGAAGGGAGGGAGGAGGAAACTAACCTAGAGACGTTGTAAAGAGAATGTCTCCAGACAAAACAAAGGAATCACTTGATCTTAAATGAACACTAACTTCTCCTGTAAATAACTGGACATGTATAACTTCTTTTCTCTCTCTCTCTCTCTCTCTCTCTCTCTCTCTCTCTCTCTCTCTCTCTCTCTCTCTCTCTCTCTCGCTCTCCAACTCACTCATTGTTTACAGTAAATGCTAACAAGGATTTTTACTGTTGATACTTTTATATACACATAGTTTCAATATGAAGCTTGTAATACTCTAATGTAATTCTCTCTCTCTCTCGCTCGCTCTCTCTCTCTCTCTCTCTCTCTCTCTCTCTCTCTCTCTCTCTCTCTCTCTCTCTCTCTCCCTCCCCTGGCAGTTGTGTCAGGTAGCAGCAGTGCAGGTCCTGGTAGCCCTTCTGTACCGTACCGTACCGTACCGTGCTGTACCATACCGTACTGTACTCTAGTGTTTGTATTAACCTTTTGCATGAGTGTAGCCTCAGTCAAGTGCATGCATTTAGTGGCCCTGCACTACCTCTTCTACCCATCTGTCCATCTGTCTGCCTGTCGGGGGAGGGTGAGTGTGTCTGTCTGTTCGTCCATTTGTCACTTCACCCTGTCTGTCTCTCTGTCTGTCTGTCTGCACTGCTCTCAGGCCTGAGAAGTCTGTCGACCTGTCTCTCTGTTACAGCCCCTCCTCCTGTCTATCTGACTCTCTCTCTTTCTTTCTTTTATGCCTCTGTCACTTTTACTAGCTGTGTTTCCATCCAACTATTTATTTCATGTTTTATTTTTTTGCAAGTTTTAATAGAGGAGAAGAATGAAAAAAAGAAATACAATATGTTGATGCTTTTTATGCAACTACAACCTATTTTTATTTCACATGACTGGATCGGCTGCATAACAGTTAAAGGTTTAATAATTTGGCTTCTGAAATGTAAAATATGTCAACCTCTGTATGAGGAATCTGTTGTCTTCAAAAGCCAGTGTGTGCATTATGATCATTATTTATTAGTTGTGCCTTTAGAGGAAATGATGGAATATGGCATCATTAGCACCAGTTTAACATGACAAAAGCCAGTTTGTTTGTTAAAATCAAAATAATGAAGATTCAAATCACGTGACTTCTGCGTAGCATTTATTGCCTTTTGAATGGGAACATAGCTACTCTATCTGTCTCTCTCTCTCTCTCTCTCTCTATCTCTCTCTCTCTCTCTCTCTCTCTCTCTCTCTCTCTCTGTCTCTGTCCTCCAAACTGCCTTGGCAATAGGATGCCCACGTGCCCAGGGGTTTCGTCTCATTGTGTCGTCAAACACCCATATCCCTGCCCCATGTTTAAAATGACAGCAGCTGCTCTCAAACAGAAACCTGTTTGAGCAAAAAGAGCCCAGTGGTCAAAAATGCAGAGAAAAACACACTTTCCCTAGGTTTGCTTTTTTTTTGTTTTTGTTTTGTTCCATTTTCTTTTCTTTAATTGTGTAGTTTTTAATTGCACCTTTGATATAGCTTTTTATATGTTTGTTTTTATGATGTGTATTTTTATGTGCCAATCATATGTAAGAGGATGATTTTTGTGGTTTCTGTCAGTCGCCGACAACATCAGACAAGTTTCCAGTTTAACATCGAATGATCGTTTCTAGTGACGAATGAGAGGATTTGTGCTGTAGTGAAAGTGATACTATGAATGATATGAGTGTGTTTGTATGAAACAACTATTTCTTTAAAACAACGAGGTGGAATGTTTAAAAAAAGTCTTTAAAAAAAAAAAAAGTGGGAATACAGGAACATTTTCACATTTATTGGACAGGAAGTGAATTATACATTGCAGCACCAAAAAACGTGTGAAGGGTTATTACATAAGCTTACAGTGTGTTTGTTGTATTAACACTTACAATGGTTTGCTTCATCATACCAAAACTTATTTTGACAGGCATTTTTTATAGTGAACCAGATGTTTGCAGATGTGATTCTCCATTTTTACACATTTAATTACCAAGTCAAACCACACAGTATCTGAAGTGACGACTCAGCAGACACCGTGTATGTGTCATTAATCAGCTATGAGTACATGAACAGATTTAGTGCTATCATTATTGAATTACTATATATTATAGTATATATTACTATAGTATTATTGAGTCTGATACAAAGTTTTACATAAATAATCTAAATTAATACATTTATTGAAAAATAAATAAATTACACATTATATATACAGTATATAACCATATATATTATTACGTAATAATTTTTGTCTCCAAATAAATACAGTCACTATTCAAATCTTAATATAAGTAGATTCCATTTAATGTTATGCTGTTTTTTATTTTGTATGAATTATTGTAAAGCTCATGACCAACAACCAACTCTGATGTCTTTTTGATGACATCACTCTTACCTGCACTAAGGTCTCAACATGCTGAGCAGTTTTGGCTCGTTTTTCAGACGTTGCTGATGAAATTACCCAGATTTTTTCGCGTATCCAACAAAGTTTCTTTTTTGCATCACATGCATCCATGCCTTGTCCTGCAGTCATAGATGCACCCGTGCTGTTGGTTTTTATCCTCGAGATTTATCAATCACAGTATGACTCACTATGACTCAACAAGTCATCTACTACATATATCAGTTTTTCCATTGCACAATGTGGCACAAAAATAGTATACAGTCTGTGGAGCTTAAACCTGCCTCCTCCTTTTCATCTCCATCTTCTTTTGTGAAGAGATGTTAAGAGGGTGCATTTGGATTACATCATTCTCACACTCATGTTTCTTATGAAATGAAAAGTTTGCTTGTGGCTCAAAGTCGTATCGCTACATTAACACAAGAAAAAAGACACCAGAGACTCTCACCATGCAAAGTGACACTCTTCTTTCTTTTTTTTCTTACACATCTTACATTGCTGCCTTGTCTAGTTGCTTGACATTCCCACGTTTGTCTTTCTTTACTCACAGTCTCCCATTGTATTGCTACTGTAGCAGAGTGCTGATACGGCGGGGTGAACTGTATGAGTGTATTTGTGTGTGTATTTGTGTGTGTGTGTGTGTTTTGATGTGATTGCAGTCACACTCTCGTAGCTACCCACTGCGTTCATGGCGTAGGTGGACACATCATTAGCCCCTGCAGGTCAAAATAAGGAGCTCATTACTGCCTCAGCAGATATACTGTAAAACTCTCATCCTCCAAACGGTCAGAGATGCTACACGGCAGGGGTCAGAGTCAGCTTTATCATAGCTGTTGCTGATTGGACGGGCAGAGAGGGAATTTTTGGGGAGGTGGGGAAGTTTTTGATATTATTCCCTGTTCACAATTTAACATGAATCCCAAATTATTAAAATAAAAGCAAGACCTTTTCAGCAGCGAAACTATAGTTTAGTACTACTTAGGTTTTATTTTTGTTGCCCCAGGCATTGATTATCAAACTGACTAAGTAATGTCAGTTACACAGCAATATCTTATCTAAAGTTTCCTAAAATTATCTAACAGAAGCTACCGAGTTAATTTACTCACCTTTCACATTGCTCCAAGCTTTTGTTTTCTTGACATGTTTTCTCTTGTCAATTGGATTCAAACCCAGGACATACAAACAGCCGACAGGATGGCCTGCTCATGCTATTTGAACGGCAAACTACCTCCTGATCCTAGCTACGTGTTCTTCAGCAAATCCTTTCAGGGTAGGAAAATGCATCTTGTACTTCTACATGCTCATTTCACAGAATTCCTCAACAACGCTTGTCGACCAGGAAAGGACCCAGTATGGAAGCAAGAAAAAAAAGCCATAAGTACTTGAATAAATACTGAATACCTGGAAAATTAAATCATGACGAAAAACTCAAATTTGAAATTTAAATTCTGCTGAATTTATATACTGAAATTAAATATTTTCCATCAGTCTAAATTTATGTGGCTTGGATTCTCCCTTTTAATTTCAAGTTTGTTTATTTTTAGGGGTTTTAGGGCTATTCGAATAAGTACATTCAGGTTGCTTCAATTCTGTTTTGTTTGAGAAATTTAAGTCAAAAAATCAAGTTGCTAAAATTGGATTTGAGAAATCCAAATAGCAAAATTCAAAGATGAAAAATGTAAACAAACGCTTACCAGAGGTAATCAGTGGAGCCTGAATGGAATCAATCAGGTGATGATCGGTCAGTCTGTGATCCTAGAAAGATTTCAGATAAATGATTGAAGATCCCAAACAGTTTAATTTTCTATTTAAACTTTTGAACCCAAAAAATATTGTTGAACATTGTTGAAATTTCAAAATTAGAAAGGAATTCAATTTTGATAAGTTTGTGTCAAAGTAAAATATTTCAGTGAAATGAAGTCGGTGATATTAAATTTAAATTATTTTGGCTTTTCTTTGCCTCCATACAAACACACAATTAATGCTACAGTAGTAGGTGTATGATGTTTGCGGTGGACAAAAATACACAAATATATATATATATTTTATTTTTAAATATACTTTTTGTTTTTAATCATAGTGCAACAGTTCACTAATTTTGCCAAGCCCCATGAAGCTGTGAGTGTGTGTGTGTGTGTTTTTGTGTGTGTGTGTGTGTGTGTGTGTGTGTGTGTGTGTGTGTGTGTGTGTGTGCGCGCGCGCGCGCGCGCGCGCGCGCGCATGTGTTTGATACAAGTATACTTTGTGTGTGTGTGCCTGTGAGGCACCTTTATAAGAAAGTTTTAATAGACCATGTGAGGTGTTCCACATAAGATCTTTGTTTACTAAAGCTATCCAAATAATATATTGTATGCTTGTCATATCTTCTTAACAACGTGCACTATGTTTGCATGTACAGTTTTACAAAGGATGCACCAGTTCCTTTTGTTAAAAACTGAGTGTTTTGAAATATAGAAATCTATATGAAAATTAACTGTACAAAATGGCCTTAAATCTTTCACTGATTTTCTTGGAATTGTGCGATGCCTTCTTCAGAAAAATGAATTGTTTAAAAGAATTAATCGTTCTCTATTTTGTGTCAGTGTTTCTATTGCTTTCTAGTGTATTTTCTTTGCACAGGTTCAATTATAGGAAAAAAAATGATCTTGTACTTTTTTGAAACCGTGATTAATCAGAGAAAGCATGACTGAAGTACTGATTGTCTGATAATACATATAATAGATGACTATTTCTGTATCGAACTATGGATTTTTAAATAAATATTCATATTAAACACATTTGCTGGACATTTTGCTCCAGTGTTTTTTTTTCTTCTCTTCTCTTCTTCCTTTCCTCTGGACACAGGAACACTATCCTTGAGCAAGGCAGTGAATGCAACTGCAAAACAGGAACCGTGTAACATTTAGCAATATCAGAGGTGTTGAAACTGGCACATGTTTCTGTTTCTGTGTATCACTCTGATTTACCACCCACTCCTGGTGCGAGACCCAATCTGTCATCTGCCTGCTGAGGTGGCAACTCTTTCCTAAAAAATAAAATATTTGTTTCTCAGTTATTTGGCGCCTGTTGAAAGAGGCAATTACACACAAACATACACACAAAAAACCCCCCCAAATTTGTAGAATCTGCTGGGGGTTGATGGAGTTCTTCATCAACACTCAGTAACTCAGCAAGTACTGTGGCAGGTGCTGAGATTCCTGATTTTCAAAAGTCACAGTTCAACTTTGTTTCAGCACAGTTAAAGCTTAATTCAGTGGATGAAACTTTCCACACAAGCAGGTTTTTAATGACTCAAGTAATTTTTTATTTCCATGTAATTTGGGAGACTTAAAGCGAAGTATAAATGTGAATAAGTTTTCCCTCTCCGGTAACAAACTTTCCTGTCAAACTTCATCAGTCTGCCTCCAACTCTCTGTAAACACCCTCGCTCACTAACCACCATCCATATATGAGCTGCTGTTTACATGGTAACTTCATTAGCCTTCGCCCGCCTCGTGCATGCAAGTCGCAATTAGCGCACCGCCCGCTCACTCCTCACGTGTTTGTGGCTTGATAACAAACACGTGATGATGCGTCTCGTGTGGTGTGATGACTAGCTGTCACCATCGAGTCTGTCACTGGTGAACAGCGTGTTCTGCTGAGGAGGACGGAGCGTCAATATCTGGCTGTATTGCCAATTATTGCTATTAAGTGTCAATGTGACAATCAGACTTACAGTAACAATAGCCTTTTAATTACTTACTGCACATTAAAAAAAGAGTTAAAAAAAAAACATTCATTATAGACATGATTTATAAGGCTGCTATGAAATCTACAGAATCACTGTCATCAATATTGCTATTTGTAGGTATTATGGGAAATATATGAAATCACAAATTTAGGCAGATGTCACAATATAGTGAAAGTGTGAAGTTAAGGTCCAAGTCAATCAACACGAGGCATGGATTATATTTACAGTGAGGGTCTAATGTAGGTGGATGATTTAAATGTGTAATTGACAGATTGTTAGCGTGGACTTGTCAAAGAAACATCGACAGTAAATATGTCAACGTCGTGTTTATAATAAAGCTGGCAAATGGTGACATGGAAAGCTGTAATCACGTATGCACGCGGCGTTTAGCTGTCCAATCAATCACCATCATCCCTCTCCTGTGTGTGACATGGATGTCAGGTGTTGACCCATCTACCTCCCCCCCACCCTAACACACTCATAAATTTAGAGAGTGGACAAAATTGCCTGATGAATTTACCTTATTACACATCCATATTTGCATATATTTGCAAAACAAATTCCCTCAGTTGTCCTCACATTTGGCTAAAAAAAATAACACAACCGGAAATTTTGAACTGGCTGCCTGAAGTGAAGTGAAATTAGAGCTCAAAGGAAGTTTGTTCAGCTATATGTACAAACGTGACAGCTATGAAGGAAGGATTTAGTTTTTCAGCAACATTCTTTTTTAATTTATTTAATGACAGGGATCAATTCCGCGAGACAGAGGATGATGGAGAGAGTCTGTGTTTCTGTCTTTGTGACTAATGGAATAAAGGATTCTCTGTGTCTTGGTGTAAATGTTCCTCATTCATCAAGCTATCACACTTCAAATATTTGTGAAAAGACCAGCAGTGATCATTATTTCCATCTTACTTTAGACTGTCCTTTGAAAAGTTTTGAAAGAAGAACAGATTTGCTCCGCACGTGGAAAACTAGAACTTCCTTAATATTAAAGATGGTTCTCAAACTGTGATAACTCATACTTTTTTTTTCGTTTATTTATTTACTATAAAAACTATCTTAAAAGATAGTCAGATTAAAATCTCAACACACGGATAATAACTGAACACTATGGTTTGCCGTGTGGGACATGCAGATAATTATTTCGACTTAATATTTCATGCGGGGTGGTACTGTGGAAACGCTTTCCTCCAAAATCTTTCCTTGCAGGAGTCAGGATGACATCAGAGATCGTCATGGGAAATTCACCTCACCTGGACGGATCACATGCTACTCTCCTTAAGGTGAGGACAGTCACAGAGTCCCTGGTTTGTCTGCACCTTTCAACATCTCAACAGCACATATTTCAGCCGTTCATGCATTTTTTCTTTTTTTGTTTTTATTTTCTTTCCTTTTTTTTTTTTTTAAGGGTTAGGGTTACTAAAGGTTACTAAAAAGGGTATGACTCCCCTTCTTTGTCCTTCCTTGACGTGGGTGTTGAAACATGGGAATGCAAATTGTGCCGAGCCTTCCTTTCCTTTTTTTTTTTTTTTTTTTTTACAAGGTCAAATAACGGCTTATTTAGACGCTGTGTGGCAGCTTTTTAATTAAAAACAGCTTTTTATGTGATGAAGTTTAGTTTTAATTTTACGGTCCGACAGAAATATCGCTATCAAATAATGTTATATTGTATTTATTGTGGCCACTAGCTTGACCTGTAACAGCTGGAATGAACTCTTTGCTGTACGCTTTAAACAAAAGAGTGAGAGAGTACAGGTGTTGTATGAGGTAAACTCCATCCTTATTTTGTCAAAACATTGCATACTGTGCCTTTAAAATGGACCAATAGCAACAGCACCCCGTGCTGCTGCTAACAGATAGTCATCAGATAAATGTATCATTTGTAAGATTTATAATAGAGCGGAGAGTCACATGAACAATTTAGCTGTACAGTGTGTGCACTGGGTATTTTTTCTTTCTTCTGCTCAAACGGGAGAGCCTCATGTACGCCTCAGGTTGCTATAAATAGCCTTATTTTCCCAGCGTCCCTTGAGGCCAAGCGAGGAGATGGATGGATTGATTGAGGGGCGAAGAAAGGCAGTGAGGGAAAGGTGCTAATATCACTGTCAGTCAACATCTAATGCAACGCCAGCAGAGAGAGAGAGAGAGAGAGAGAGAGAGAGAGAGAGAGAGAGAGAGAGAGAGAAAAACAACATACTATGCACACGCACACGCACACACACACACACACACACACACACACACACCACAGAGGAGCAACCATGCTCATTAGCAGCAATAGAGCAAAGCATCAAGGCCGCAAATTCAAAGCAGGATACACCTGAGAAAATGAGCAGCAGGGAGGACAAATTTAATTATTCATTTATTTTGTTTGTGCACCACTTAGTTGTGATATTAAATCTGAATGTGTTTTCATGTTGTGATGCCTAAGAAAATGCAAGAAAATATTCAGACAGAAGCAAAAAACTCCCTGTTACATCATACCATCAATACTGTAGAGAAATGAGAAGTGATTCCCTTTTCTCCTTAATTGTTTAAATACTTATTCACCATTGATTATGTGGTAATTAGTCAATACAAAAGGTTGTGTGAGGTTTTGGTCCTTTAAAAAGACTTGATGTCTTAATGCTTGAGTAAGTCTAATGAACACTGTGGTCGATGTCTGTCAACCAGGGTCGTAATTATGTTCGCTTGTCACTTCCTGACACTGTCTGTAGCTTAGCAACCTGCCACGGAGACGCAGCTAAAGTTGGATCTCATTTGAATATTCCCCAGAAATTAAAAAGAAAGAAAGAAAGAAAGAAAGAAAGAAAGACAGAAGTTCAGGTAGTTGGTGTAACACTGAGTTTCATCTTCTCAGCCTGAAGGTGGCATCAGGACACCTCTGAAAACTACCAAATCCCCTCACACACGCCCCTCACAACGCCATCAAACTTTTACAGACAGCATGTGATATGAACGTAGGCAGGTTTCGTAATTACTGTGCGCAGGGAATAAAATAAAACATATGTTTTGGCCACTCTGCCCACTGAACTCCCACCATTCTGATAAAAATAGATTCTTTTCTTCACGGGTTGTAATTGTTTTTTTAAAGGTGCTAAGAGACGGCACATAGCTGGTGTGTTCAGGTTCATGTGCTCAGATTGTGTTATGTAAGTTTTAAAGAGAATTTGTGTTATAACATATTTTTCTTGCAGCATATGTAATGTCTAAATGAGATTTCTATTTTTGTAAAAGGCAATGCAGCTCCTACTTTACTTTCCCTTTACATTGTGTTATTTTATTAAACTCTACCTCAACTTTTATCTTCATGGTCAAACAAAATGCATCAGCCCCCCAGATATCCTGACTTTTAGTTCTCAGCATGGGTCAAAACTGGAACCTACATTTCCCATAATGCATCCCAAAAGAGACGTTGATTAGACCCTCCTTGCTTCATAAAATACCCATGACCCCATAGACTGTCATGCAGATGTTTATGCCTCCACGCCGGCATCAGTTTTCGGGTTATCTGTCCGCCCCATTCTCGTGAACTTAACGCCTTGAGGGAATTTCTTCACATTTGGCAAAAACATTCATTTGGACTCAAGGATGAACTGATTAGATTTTGTTGGTCAAATGTCAAAGGTCAAAGGTCAAGGTCACTGTGACCTAGCAAAACACAGTTTTGGCCATAACTCACAGATTCATACATTAATTACAATTAATGTAAAGGATAAAATAATGTGACATTTCGTATCCACACGGTCAAAGGTCAACTTCACTGTGACATCATAATGTTCTGCGAGAACACCTCTGGCCATTATTCAATGCTGTAACTCGGGGAGGGCAGATTGTAACCATATTTCCTGCAACTTGGCTGGTTGGCGGAGGCGTACAACCGCGAGGCGGTACTTTTAGTTCCATTAAAATTTTGTATTTACCAAGCCCAAGCTGAGGTAACCGTGATGACATCATCAGTGTCATCCTATCAGACCTAAAAGCTGCATGCGTAAAATCGGAGGAGTATCCCTTTTAAAATGCATTTCTGCGACTTGTAAACACATCTCTGTGTTTGACAGGTGCTCTCGTCTCCCTATTGTTTCATGATGTTTCAAACATCAAACAATATGTTTCAGGGAGTACAATATCACTGCTACACCCACAACACCCGGGATGGCTCCATGAAAACAAGCTGAGTGTGGAGGTAACATACGGTGTCCTCTGCCTCCCCATCTGTTTCTTCGAGTCCCTGCTCTGTGTTTACTTTGAAGGTGTGAGCCGCCGAGCACAAACTGCAAACCACAGTCGCTGCTGCCTAATTAAGTCATTATCTCAAGAAAACAATTTACTCTCAAAATACAATCGATAATTTGTTTTTGAATCATAATTACAGACTGAGATAGATTAGTTGTGATCAGGGAAGACAAAGTTTAGTATCTCATGTTCACGGCCGCCCTCAAGATCATGGGGGTGAAAAAGAAAGTAGGTAGCACAAGGGAGAGGATTAAAAAAAAAATATCGCTTATTCGAAGTGAATCAAATTAAACACCCAGAACAAGCTACAACACAGCCGTGCTTCTTCATTACAGTCCACAAACAACAACACTAACAGGGCTAAGTGAGATAAAACGCCAGCTTGGCCCCTCAGCTGACGAATGTTTTTTATTGTACTTGCTGTGTTTAGTCACACACTTTCACAGACACAGTAGAAACCTTGCCTTTGTCTCAATTAGCGGTACATACAGTATGAGGCCACTTGTTCTCCCTAACCTGGCTTGATATATTATGCATCACAGCAAAGTGTTTCTGCGTGGCTATAACCGTGTGTAAGCGTGCGTGTGTGTGTCTGTGTTTCCGCCTCGGCTAGCGATGCATTATGCAGTGAGACAGGAGGCAGATGCATGGGGTGCTGGGAGTCTCATTGCCTTGCTAGTTATTGTGTGTGTGTGTGTGTGTGTGTGTGTGAGAGACAAAGAGCTGGTGTATTTCTGATACATACAGTAAGTAGACCTTTCTCTGCAGTGTTTGTGGTCAGCAGCCACAGATGAAGGGTGTGAAGAGCGTGACTTACATGCAAATGTGAATACATGTATGTGCGTGGACGTGTGTGTGTGTGTATGTGTGTATAGGAAGCTGACTGATGTACAGTGACAGGGTCGAGAGTGTCGCAGGAGTTAAAGGATCATCTGACAGCGACGACATCTCTACTGCTCTGCTGACTCCACACACTCTCTCATACACTCGCTCACACACACACACTTTTACTGCTCTTCTTGGACTCACAGAGGGAGTTGATTAATATAATGTGCAAATAAATTAGGCAACATTCAGTCAAGCTGAAGTTGTAATTGGTACACTTGGGTGACCTCCGAACACACACCATAAATAAGGCAATTCCAAAAATGAATAATATCCCATTTAAGATGATTATTTTTTCCCTCATAAAACATCCTTGTCAAGCACAATTGGCATTAGCTGTTAGATTTTCTTAGTAAGGCAATCAATCTATTTTTCATGCAAAGAGACAAGATATAAGTTTGAAATGTGGATTACATGGTTGTCACACACTCACATTTCAGACATCAATTCAAAAACAGCTAAAGAATCAGACCAAAGGTAAAAGCCAGAGACGACCAAAGAGGCCAATATTTGTCCTTTTTTATTTTGTGTATTTGTATTTGTAGTTTATGTTTCCTGCCTAGAGACTATGGATGTAAATTAGCATTTTTTCCGACAATCCGGCATGTTTACATTGTGTATTTTGTACTGATGTTCATTAACATGTATTGTATCATTGAAAGAAAACAAATAAATAAATAAGTGGCAAAAAAAAAAACAATTAATTCAGGTTTAAGTGAGCCCAGATTCTAATACAGGTTCAAACATACCCTGGTAAAGCTATTCACCATGAGGTATTAAGAAGCAGAAGAATTATTGTCATATTTTCCCTTAAATTAAGCTGAATTCAAAAAAACAAAATATGTTTTCATTGTCTCTTTTACAAGTTGTAGGGTCAGACAATGCTTCACAATGACACATTATTTTGCTTGTTTGTCAAAATTGGATATTTGCAGCGAGTGCGACAATCATTATCAGTTGATGGTGGATTTAAAGAGCTTTGTTAAAACTTCAAAGGACTGGGCTCGCCAGAGAAATAATACCGTAAAGAAACCCTGAGACAATCATGACTTCTTACAAAAGAGAAACGTTTATCCCAGGCTCTAACTCACAGGACCCCCGCGCACCCAGCAGAGCAGGCAGAGTAGAAAATGAAATGGTCTGTGTTGTAACCACCCACTGTAGGGGTGATAATAATGATTAGGAATGGCATGCGCCTTGCCTTTTGAAATAATGTCAATGAGAGTTAGAGGCAGCGTGGTGCTTCTCCAGCCAGCAGCTCCAATAAATTGCGAAATTGCAGAAGACACGTCGGTAATACACAGATTTGTTCCCACAGAGCTGCAGTGCACACATTTCTGATGTATTGGATGACCTTTTACATACATCAATTACATCTTCACAGAGGAAGTTTCGTCTGGATGCATTTGATATTCAATTTGTAGGAGTTTTTATTTCAGTGCCAACTATGTGAATAGCTAAGCAAAAATGCGATAACGCCAAGAAAATTAACTACGGTGGCCCTGAGAGCTCAACACAAGTGAATACAGAAAAGCGCTGCAAGTAGCACAGATGACAATGTTGCCATCTGTGCTACTTGCAGCAAGAAGCATGTAGCAACTTCAGAAAACCAAATAGACAAATCCAGAAAATATTGATTGATTGACATCGATCAACTTCATCGATTTGACAACACATCTGCTGCTAATACTCACAACACAAACAAGCACAAAAACCTGCTGCAAGCAGCACAGGCGATAATTTTCCGCTTTGCTTGTTTTGTGAGTATTTGCAGTGCATGTGTTGTCAAATTGATGACGATAAATTTGTCAATTTGCATGTGTTTTCTTGGGATCCAGTGGGTTGAGCACCGAAGTGAAACCTATCTACAAACTGCTGACTAACGTTCGTGCACGTTCAGCTGCAGCACCTCTTACTTTTTTCATTTTAAAATGGCCCTGTTCTTATAAGCCTTGCATCACCTCCAATGCTGATCATTTTTTACACTTGTGTGATCTTGTCAGGCTGCCAAGCGCTTTAATTAATCAGGTAAGTGGGAGATCAGTTGTTACAAAACACTGCCAAAGCTAACTGAGCTATGCACAGTTAGCAGACGGCTTCAGGTTTAATTCACACTGTACGCCACAGTCAGCTTTGGCATGGTAAACAGCTACGGGGATTTTAATCAAAGTCGTCCATATTGATAATCAGAAGTTTGTAAATAATTGTTTGGTGGAGAAAAAAAAAACTCAAAATACATAAAGTAGAAACGTGACTGCGTCCACACAAAGCAACATTTCATACAAGTACTGTAACTTGCACACAAACACCTCCACTTTAAAATAGAGAAGTCAAGACTGTAAAACTGTATGTGTGCTTACATAATAGTGAAACAAGGCAAAAGTTTAACTTTGTTTTAACCCGAACTGCAAATGTTATAATTACAGTCACCTCTTTTGTAATGAGGTTCTTGCTGTGCTGTCATACTGTACCTGTAAATGTGTTTTTCTCTCCCTCCACTTCCTTATCATCTCCTCCCACTCCATCTTTCTCATCCTAATTATTTTTCTGCTCTTGCATCTTTTATGTGACCTTGGTGAATGATTAAGTAACAAACTGATTCAATTCAAAAAACAAAACAAATCTATCACAGTGTATTTCTCTATGCTCAGAGCCTCCGGCGCTTACACAAGTTAAAGTCTGGGGAAAAAAAGACATGTCAAACAGAAAGGTGCTTTGCTGTTATGCAAAACGGTTTACACATGTGTGTATGTGGACGTATATGCAAAGACAGTGTCAAGGAGCGAAAGAACATCTCTGATAATTAATGCAGTTCTATCTGAGCAAATCAGTTATAGATGCCCCTTCTAACTGACCTGTAATTAATGCTCCATATCCTGTATGAAAGTGTAATACTGACAAAACTATTAAGTCTGCGCACAACAAATCCAAGCTATGATCTGCAATTCAGAAAGTGTGAAACAATTGTTTTGAACCGACAATCCTGATTCACATTTACACATCTTTCTCTTTGTGCTGGTAAAGTACAAAGGGAAATACGCTTATCTGCTTTCTGGTGGAGAGTCAAATGAGATACCAGTCTAATGTCTGTCAGTTAAATATGTGTCTACAGGCAGCAGCCAGTTAGCTAAGCTTGGCATAACCAAAAGACACAGGAGAAAGCAGCTAGCCTCGCTCTGTCTCAAGGTAACAAAATCCACCTACCATACTGTGAGCAGACGTCCCGGTTTGTAGGTTTGCCCTGGTTTCAAACTGGGTGTCCTAAGTCGAATCTGTAAAAACTAAAATGTCCTAATTTTCAACATTCACTACTAAAATGTCCTGGGTCTAGCCACAATTAAGATAATGATTTTAACGTTGTACTTCTACACACACACGTTCTGTCCCACTCATACCTAACCCAATATAAAAACATACAAAGCACCATGCATCTGAATTCAACACTGAATGGTTTGTATGTGTATAAATCAATCAATGTGTTGTTGGCGAGGCTGTTGCTAGCCTATGAGTCATAAGCTAATGTCACAGTATGCTAACAGTTAGCTGTGAGACAGTCATGAGGCAGTCAGTCAGGGTGCTAACCCTAACCCTCTGTAAGTTACCCGGCAACAAATTTGCTGTGTACATGGTGTCCATGTTGTTGAGAGGTTCACTTGGTAGGTGTGCTAAGTGCTGAAATAATTGCTACCCAGCCTGATGAAGATGCCTATGGTCGTTTGTATGGTCAGTCATGTGGCAGCATTAGCCTGCCAGTGCTGCTGTCAATAAAACATGGAAACAACACACCACTTCAGGCACTGACCTGAAAAAGGAACATTTCTAGTATCTTTTTCCCTTGATTTAAAGAAAACTATTTACAATAGATTTAAAAAATACTTAATTTTCATTATTTTTAACTGCAAAAGATAATTGTGTTTCTAGTTTGACTCGAGTTTGAGATTGTTTGTTCCGCTTTTTTTTTGCTGCCTCAAAAATTTTATCATGAAAGAACTTTGTATTCTTTCTGTCTAAATGCAATCATTGATCACTCAGATATTCAGCAACTACGACTGCATCATGAACTAAAACAAATCTATGAATTGGGCTGTAATTTTCAAAATGCCAGAACACAGTGGTAAGAGAGACTAATCTGTGCTTTTATCATCCCCTAAAATAAAAAACAATGAGACAGTGCAAAGGGATAGAGAGAGTCAGGGAGGTGTATTCAAAGTCAGAATAGAAAAAAATAATAACATACTGTTTATTCCAGGCAATTTTCACCCTGAACACTCTCCTGCAAAGCAAACAGCACATACTGTATGTCCTTCACAGAGGCTCAAAGTGTGAATCGTGTAATCAACATTTGTATAATCATCCCAGTTTGATTTTTATTAAAGTCTCTCCTGTGAGCCGGCTCCACACCGCTTGCTGTAATTAGAATTTGGTAATGATATGTGTTAGAAGGAGAGCAATCATCATGCCACTTGTTTTCTTTTGTCTCCCAATTGAGCTTTCACTTCTAAAGTGATTAAAACTATAGATTATATGAGTAACAAACCTGTTGATAGGTTTTATTATGATCATCACATACTATAAAATAGATTCTGCTCATTAAATTTGGCTGCGTGGGTTTCTTCTTCATCTGCCTTCATCTAATTTACTTTGGTTTGAAAGCACTGATGTTTGTTAGAGTTGAAACAATAATTTTGGGGTATTTGTCAGCTGTGAAAGCATCGGATAAAGGCACAGAGTGGAATATATAACCAGTTTGATTTCTGATCTTCATGTTAAATTACATGTTCTCTTCATGAGAATATGAAGCTCTGTCTTGTAGCTCCACCTAGTGTTTGAGTCTGGCTCTCTGGCTATATAAACGTAAGACTTGACGTTGCATGAGTCATTTTATTCAAAGATATACATAAGATTGTATCAATAGGGGAACAGCAAAGGGCTGGATGGACAGGAAGTGTAGAACATAAGCTACAGACAAATGAGCAAACACAGAAACAGAAACAAGACTCAGATACAAGCGAAAAACACTTGCATAACGAATTAAAATCTGAAATAATTACACTTAATAAATTACAGGATGTCACATCAAGATTTGACTGAATTTCCTCAACTCAACCCTGGAAAGTCTCAAGCTGAAACTGTAACTACATCCTGTTGTGACTGAGATCAACTTAAATTAAATGGACAAAAAGGGGGGAAACGTACAAGAGATGACATCATCTATTACAATTAAACCACAAAGTATAAAAAAATTAAACTTCATGATAGACAAAAGACACAAATGCCTAGATGAACAATGTCTTATGGCTTGGCAAAGTACAAATCAAGGTAAAAATGGAAAAACACATGTTCAATTTAGTTCTATAATTATAAAGTTGTCTGTGAGTCACGTGTTCTTCACCGGCAAAAAGCAAAAAATCTCAATCATTACAAAAACATTGGAAGCTTTGCAATAATACATATATATATATATATATATATATATATATATATATGGCTATGTCATTTTTGGTCTCTTCAATCGTATTTACATATTTCATGTCAACAGTTATTTCTTCAAAGCTTGATTCACAGAGATGCATACAATATTTACATTTAGTAGAAAACTGTTTGCCAGAAGAATACCACACCCCACCTTGTTAATTCCCATAAATCTGCAAAACAAATGTCACAACTTAGATTTTTCCACCATGGAGAAGAATCAGCATTTCAACCACAAAGTGTTGTTACAGTAGAAACAACTTGTATATACAGTAAACTCAGACCAGTACCAATAATGTTACAATACTGACTACACCACTGTATTGTCCACGCCAAAAACTTTAATCATTTTTACAAAATTTTGAAATATTCTTGCTCATTTTCATGTAATTGTGAACTGATCCACAGTGAACTGGCAGCACTTCTTTAAGGTTTGTAGCCGTTATCATATCATAACCCTAAAAACCTTGACATCTGACTCAGCGTTACAGGGTCTGTCTTTACACATTTTCACTGTTAAAACTAGCAATACTGGTTCTGAGTAGAAGCTGTAGAAATCACTATACTTTATACCAAACACCAGTTGGTTACACTCTACAAAAATGAAATGACTATATGAGCTGTTTGTGTCTGTTAATCAGATGTAACAGAGGCTTTGCTTTGACTTTTGAAGTGTCACATGTGCTGTGCTTCTCTGTAAAGCAACACTGGGAAAGTCGTTTGATGCCAACAGACGTTTGAGTCCATCTGATATCTGATACCAGCAACACTACTTCGCTTGCCTCTTGTGCTCACCACATGAACCTCTGTGTGGCGGTGCTGTCCGGCCAGTGGAAAGTCTTAGTGATGAAGATGTAAATTGTGGCAGCGTTGACCGCCGTGTAGAGGAGAAACTCCACAATGAGTCTGGGAAGAGAGGGGAGAGGCATATGCAGGCGGTACATCAGGTAGG
Organism: Seriola lalandi dorsalis; assembly: GCF_002814215.2. Taxonomy (NCBI): domain Eukaryota; kingdom Metazoa; phylum Chordata; class Actinopteri; order Carangiformes; family Carangidae; genus Seriola; species Seriola lalandi. The sequence continues at coordinate 660,303 of NW_019525241.1, read as the reverse complement.
GAACAATAAAGTACCTGAACTCCAGCAACTTCTGGGGCACTGTGGCAGCCAGGAGGCACGCCAGGAAAGCCAAACTCCAGAAGAGCGAGCGCGACTTGAAGGAGTCCAGAAAATTCCACCCAGCAAAGATGTATGCTGGGATGAGGAGGAAGCGCACAAGCTCGTGCCTCTGGAAAAGGTTTTTCCACACGTAGAAGGGGAAATGGCGGTTATCCGCCAGGAGGTACCTGTGGACGAAGGTGAACTTCCACACCAGGAGCAAGGAGACACCGGTGACGAAGAGGAAGAACAAGGGCTGTTTTTTCAGAGCCTGCAGGAAGCGCAGGGCGCGGTGGTAACAAAGTGAGACGGGGACGGAGAAAAAGAGAGTGAATGAGAAGAAGTAGAAGAGTTGAGGAAAGTTAAGGCAAGCCTCGTGGCTCGTCCTGTCACCCACCACGATCCCGTCATTCAGCACCACAAACAGCAGGAAACAAATGCCAACCACTGCATAAGGCCAGGCCACCAGGAGCACCGCCTTCACATGACTAGGTGAGGTGAGGAACTCTACTGTGAAAAGTATTATTTTCTTTGCTCCGCTGAATGACAGAGGAACTTGGGATGGAGGAGACTTCTCATCCCTCTTTTTGGTATGCTCCACCCTCCAGGCCTCATCCATTTTGGCGGCCACCAGAGTGCCTGCGCAGAACGCCACCCAGATGATGTTGGTCTGGCGGAAAAACACAGAGCAGATGCCAAGGAGCGCTGAGGCCTTGTGGCAGCCGTAGAGCGTCATGAGGTAGGTGAAGAGGATAAAAAAAGTAGATCCGGCATCTGTGTAGTAGAGGAAGTTGAAGAAATAGAGCACAGGGAAGGTGGATAGAGACAGCGCTGATAGGACCCGGCGTGATGTTGTTCGTGTCTGGAAGAGAAGACACGTGGTATCAGAAACCAGACAATGACAAACAAGATCACTCATGCATGATTTTTGTCCTCTGGTCTTACCTTCTCTCTGAGGTGCAGCTTGCAGATGAGCAGATAGAGAAGGTAAAGGTTGCCACAGTTGAAGAGCAAGTTGATGAAGCGCAGCATGGCCGTGGAGCACACCACCTCGCCTGTCAGGTCAGCGAGCCACACCACTGGTTTGATGACTCCCACAGAGATGAGGTAAAGGCCCGGGAGAGTGGTGATCATTGGGTCCCACTGCACAAGGATCAGCAGCATGTTAAAGGGGCATGTTAAAGTTTACGTGTCATGTAAAAAGAGTTGTTTAATGTCTTTTGTAGCTCTGTAGGATCTGTAGGTCTGAGAAAATAACCCTGATGTCATAGTGATGACATCAGGGTTATTTTGGATTGAGCTTAGAGACGACAAATTCATAACAGAAGGTATGTGTTACAAACCGAGGGTTTGGAATTTAGATAACATAAGCATTTATCAGGCAATGAGGGGTTTAATGACAGACAATGTTGAGTTGCATCATGGGAAATGTAGGATCCAGCAATCTTTGGAGCTTTACTCATACTAGGGACAAAAAGTCAGGATATCTCAGCCTCTGATGCTTCAATTTTGAAGATCATTTTATTTAAATCTGTCTCTTGCAACTTTATGAAACTGCATAACTAAGTCACTGAAGTTTCAGTTTAAGATAAGTTATATAACGCAGATATTGTAACATCATGTTTGCTGTTTTTAAAGAAAAATTTTATTTTACATTGTATTTATTTTACATTACATCTGACACAATGCCATAGCGTATCTTGCATTTCTGGTGTTAGATTTTACTGTGCATAACATTTACTGTGAAGGTTGTACATTTATTTTGTGTTTTCTTGTGTGTATATGATGTGTGAACTACTCTACACTGTCATTTGGTTCAGGGCTCTATATTTATATCTATATTTTTCTTGGCTACGTAAAGTTGTAACATGTAAATAAATAAATTGTGTGTTTTCCTATCCTTCAGACAGATGCTGCATTCATCTGGGGCACCATCGACTCCACTTTCAGTTGCATTACAATGAAATGGTTTTATAATTTAAAATAAAAACAGACAGACTAATGTCCAATGTTGTGTTATGATCTAAATCAAGTGAAGCAGACTTCATGTTTTCACACCACACTGAAACAAACTAGACACGGATAGGAGGGGAGGCTACATTATGTTTTAAAACATGGTTTCAGTGATGGAAAAGAGCTTTAAAAATGAAAAAACGTCGATATGATCCTTTAAGCTCCCCTTCCCCACAGCCTTGAGCTTGATAAAGCTAGCCTGCATTTACATTACATTTTTTTTATGGCGGACATAACTCCCGCTAATGTCATTCTATATGTCCGACACGGAGATTAGAAGCTCTGCAAGCTGCCACCCCATGTTGAATAACAAAAGCTCCGCTGCTAGCTAACCCTAATCCGCTGAACAATGACGGACTCGCTTCAGAGAGCCACTTTACCTCGTTGAATTTTCCATGGCAGTATTTCTGAGCTTGTGGGATGTGGAAAATCTCGTCCATGTATGGCTCCCTTTGCTCCCGAGTGACTCTGGAGAACAGCAGGCAGGATACCAAAAAGTTGGTGCTGCAGAGAGCAGTGAAGATGTAGCCTTCAAATTTCTCCATGTCTGAAGATGAAACCCGATGTAAAAGTAAACACAGTCCAAAGCTAGCTGTTATAATGTTGTGTAAACCGCATAACGACCAGGTTTGCTGAATAAAATCACTGTACAGCCTCAATTCAGAGGGAGACTGGTTGAAGTCTGTCCTGTATTTGTAAACGGAAGAGTTTTTATTTTTGACAGTTGGCGGTCCGCCTCGGAAACACGGTCGGAACAAAAACTCTTCTACAACTAAAAGTTCCTCTGTTGCGCTAAATAGTTTAGCGTGATACTTTTATCAGATAGTCACTACCATAATCATCCATAAGTGAAATTTTAAAGGAAAATGCTTTTGAAATGTTGTTTTTTCTTCTTTTTGTGTATTGTTTTGTCTAATAAAGGACACTTCCTGTCCTGTGTCACAGTGTTATGGTTCCCACCGTGCACAGACCTCACGTGAAGCGCGGTGATAACCGTTTATGAACTGTAATTTTCTCATATTTTGTCACATATTTTTCAGCATGCATCTAACGCATGAGCTAGAGCTGTTCCCCGACCACAGAGTGACTCAAATGCTTTTCAAAGAAGTCAAAAATGCCGCAGGGTTGAGACAAAGTGCCGTGGAGGGTAAAATAAATGGTGCCTTGATCAACCCTACAATGGTAAGACTTATTAAACACTTGTGTATCATATGTTTATCATTACATATGTGTATTAGCTCACAGTAATTTCTTTCTACAAAAGAGAAAACGTTCACCGACCGTGTCTGATCACGTCACTCCATTCACCATCAGACTTTTTCTTTATTTACAGCTGGTGAATCCTTTCCAAGTGCTGGTAGCTGCCAATAAAGCTGTTCACTTACAGAAATCTGGGAAAATGAAGACAAGAAGTCTGTACTCAGAGATTATCTTCAACCTGTCACCTACTAATAATGTAAGTAGCATAAACTAGACATTCGTTATGATGCCTGTGCAGTCACAAGAAGCACTGTGTCCCACTTTTACTTGCAGTAGCATCCCCCTTTTCATGTTGATATTTACTTATTTTCTGAATAATTTACTTTTTGTTCAAAGCAAAAACCAGCCTTTATTATCTAAGGACAGGAATATTTGTTATGTCTTTGGACCCTTACTCTCTTGCCCAGTGTTGTAGAAATTGAAGCTTATTCTTTTATTGCACTTAACATACATAAATGTGTAACTTTCTCTGGAGCAGAGCTTCAGACAGATGCATGGATGCATTATGTGACAAAATGCCCCTCGGCACAGACATGTTAAAGCTTCCAAACCCCAAAAGCAGGACACTCAGGCACAAACATTGCTTGTTGACTGTCTCTGATTATTTTGCATCTTTTGACTACACACATGTTGCCTTTTGTCTCTTTGTAGTTGTTTTGTGTCTCTCTGTAGTTGTTTTGTGTCTCTTTTAGCTAATTTTGTTTGTTTTTGTGGTCATTTTGTGTCTCTTTGTATTTATTTTGTTCCCTGTGTAGTCATTTTTTGTTCCCTGTGTAGTCATTTTATGTCTCTTCATTGTGTCTCCTCATTGTCTCTTCAAACAGAGGCTCTGGTCCATGGTCTGTCGGTCCAGTAATCAGTCCATGGACAAATGTAACTACAAACCCTGAAAATCACAATTGTTTATTTTGTATGTCTTCCATAACACAGATCTCAGAGGCCTTCAAAAGGTTTGGGATCTCAGATGGCGACGACTCTGTAATGGTGGTTGTGGTTCACAACAAAGACGAGTCACAGCTTCTGGCAGACATCACAGCCAAGGTGGAAGGACGGCAGATTCCAGTGGAAGATGTTTCCTCGCTGTCAGACTCTGCAAAGATCAAAAAGGTTCCCCATCAATGATTAAATGATTTCATGTGACTCATTCTACACCTTATGAACTAATACATGCATCTGTGTATTTTTTTACTAGACAGTAATTTTATATGAAAAACATATATATATTGCATATAACGGATAAAGTACATATATAGACTCTCTGCATGTGTTATTATTAAATGTAAATTAATTAGGATATTTGAGATACAGGTTTAAAAATAATACGTTTTCAAAGGTTTCATTCCTTTTTTTTTTTTTTTTTAAATAACTGACATCATATCCGTCCTTACTTCCTGTTTTGTCTCCATTTCAGCTGTATAAAGTCACTCCCCAGGAGGAGAAGTGTGGGACTCTACTGGATGCAGTTGTATGCAGAATGGCCACCAAGGATGTCATGTAGCAACAAGAAATAAGTTCAACTGTTCAACTTTGTTGCATTTTTCCCATATGAGGTGTCAAGAAGGTTTTTACTTAATAATGTTGCACCACATTGTAAAGTGCCAAGCTTGCAAATATTGTTCTTCTTGCACTCAACTTGAAATCTGTGTCAAGTCTCCCACTTTAACTAAATATCTTATTTTTCAAAGTCTTTTTATGAATTTGTCTTTATTCTTGCTAAATAAAATTTTCTACATCATTTTTAGACACATGAGCAAAAAGTTTGGGAGGTAGTTAGGGAAGTTACAGCACATTATTTAGCGCTTCCTTTTGAAACTTTCATTCCTTTGAAACTTTCCAGTGACAGATTTAAAAAAAATTTTTTTTGTCTCTGAAAGCTGAAGGTATGCTGTGATCTTTTTGACAGAGGATGGCTAGTGATGTAAAGCTGGTCTCATGCCAGCTGTGGTTAATAATGAATGTAAAGTGCTCTGGGCCAAATATCAGCTTGGTCTCTAGAGGATCCCCCCCCCCCCCCAAAAAAAAAGTCAACATTCACAGCATGGACATGAAAGAGCCACAGTCAAGCCACGTTTCAGTCAAACCCTGTCAGCCTAAGAAGACAAGAATATTAAATGTACTCGTTGTCTAAAACGTTTGCAGATGCAGATTTGACAGACGTGTACTCACTACAGCTTTGTTCTTCTAAATCACCTCAAAATTTAAAAACCGGCAGAGTATCAAAGAGCTTGAACCTGGATGTTTATTTTTTATTGGCTTCTTTTAAAATTCATTTGAATTCTCAGCTCAGATCATAACAACATTTGCATACTCAAAACATGAGATTGAGGTGTTTTATGAAAAGAGAAAGTTCTATTCACTAGAGAAAACAGCATTTCCATAGGAGTGAAATGTATATTGATTTACTGTAGTGTGTAGCACTTTGGAAGCTTATCAAGAGTCTGGCCATTGAAATATTGTGTAAATTCAAATTATGGATCATAGATGATTGATCATAATTCATCTCCACCTCCATCAGAACAAATATGATACAACATAAACTCAATATCTCCTACAATTACTCCTTGATTCCTCCCCACTAGCCACACATGGGCACAAACTAGTCAGAATTAGTCACATAAAGTAGTTCCCCAGATGTCTGTCAGTCCGGGAAGTTGGCGAGCTCGTCTTTTCCGATGTTCCCTCCGCTGAGGATGCACACAACGCCCTTCCCCTCCAGCTCGGGTATCTTGTTGTTAACGATGGCAGCGAAGGCAGCAGAGCCCGACGGCTCCACCACGAGTCCAGACCTGTAGAGGGCGGACACCGCCGCCTTGATCTCCTCATCGCTCACCAGAACGATCGCCTCCACGTAACGCTGGCACAACTCGTAGGGCAACCTGCCTGAGATCCAAAGAACAGCATTAACTTCAATATGGTTTTCAGTGACACTCTGTTGTCTGTCCTTTTTTGTTTTAATCAGTTTTAGAGAAGTTTGTGCTCGCTTCCTTCACAGAGAATGGATATTACAAAAGTGGTCGTGTACAAGTAAGAAAGTACAGTAAAGTCATTGCCAACTATGAGCCAAACGGAGGTGAATAACTAAGTCGAAACTTTAATTAATTTGGGGTGAATTACACCTTCAAATGTGGGACAATGTGTTGAGGTGAACCAGAGAAAATTAGTGTCTTCTAATGAACAGAAGAGTTTGGCATAGTACCTGCAAACGGTGGTGCAAGACCTGAGGCGATGCTCTTGGTGTCCATGCCCACTGGTTTCTTCTCAATGAAGCTTTTGTACATGGTGCAGGCTGAGTTTAAACACAAACACAAACACAAACTCACAACAAATCCAAAGTAGCAGTAGTCCATGACTGCACTAATTTTTGCAGATGATCCATCTAAAAGCTGTAGGTTGAGTTTTCACCTCCTTCTGGTTCCACACCGTAGATCCTGGTCTTATCACAGCCTGACAGTTTGATGGCAGCAGCTACACCGGCCAACAGCCCCCCTCCGCCGCAACACACCACCACCACGTCAGGCTCAGATTGGACCTCCAGCACCTCCATACCGAGACTGGACACACAACACAGGTTGTGCTTTGACATTTTAACTAGTGGTCATTTTTTATCATGATGAATTGAGCTTTTTAAACTTGTTATTTACATCTCCATCATACATCTATGGAACAATAAATAACAACACAGTGTATCAAAACAGTTATATTAAAAATATCACTACTTTTACTTTCTGAACACGTTATGATTGTGTTCTTGTAGATGAGAGCACCTGGCATGTCCCGCTATTAGATCCAGGTCATCGTATGAGTGCAGGAACGTCATGTTGTCCTCCTGAACGCAGCGGTTCACGACATTCATCAGACTGGAGGTGGGAACTCGCTCCACCTCCACCCCGAAACTCTGAGGACGAGAATAAGTGTGCCGTTCATGACTTACTACAATTACATCTGAAGGACAAACGATCTGTTTTTAACTTTGGTATTTACAGTGCTTTAAGTAGGTGGGATGCTAATTTATGTCTTGGAAAAAATGCCTGTAGTAAGAAAAAATGTATGCATTGTTTTAGAAAAAAAAAGAGGTCTCATGTGAAATTTAGGATGAAATTGTAATGGTTTGTATGTCTTGTATGGCTCAAATTTTAGATACAACGCATGTAGTATGTTTTGGCAGAAATCTGATTTTAGGAATACAAAATGAAACCTTGCACATGCTGACAAAACACATCTGTAAATGCAATATCTGAGTTCCTGCCTTGACCTATTATTACTATCTGTCTTTAAGTTTGTGTAAAAGAGGAATAATCTGAGTCTGTGTGATTAATCTTGATGGTCAAGCTCTGTGAGTGTATTTCAGTCAGGCAGCAGATGACCTCTGACCTGGATGAGGATGGATCTGGACATTGGGGCGGTTTCAGGCATCACCACCTTGCCCCTTGACCCATAGTGTTTTGAGGCGTACGCAAAAGACTTCCCATAGTTCCCTGCAGACATGGTGACAAAACGACCACCCTTTGTTCTTCGGGCAAATTGATTGGCCACTCCCCTGATCTTAAAGGACCCTGTCAATCAAAAACATGTGGACAAAAAGAATCAAATCAAAATTCAGAACTGTGAGACATTTTCATGTGAGATTCTCATAACTGAATCAAAGTGTTTTTTTCCAACCAGTTCTCTGCATGTTTTCCAGTTTGATGTGGATGTTGCAGTTGATGTTGAGAGGCAGGGTGGTCTGGCACCAGGGAATCATGGGGGTGTTGATGACTCCCAGGGGGCTGCTTCTCACCGTCTCCCTGGCTTCTCTCAGTAGATCCAGGGTGACAGCATCTGCAGACATCTCACCCATCTGTGTCAGAGGCACACAAGTATCAGGAATATATTTGCATTGTGTAACTCCAATCTTAGTCAGATTATAAAAAATACATTTCATAAATTTATAGGCTATATCTTAGTAATATCAAGTACTGAATTGTTTTTATATATTGATTATAAGATTTCACAGCTGCCCTGATTCTCATTCATTTCCTGTACAAAATAGGAATAATATTCTAAAAGGTTAAGGTATATAATTAGCTAGCTATAATTTAAGGATTTCTAATGGTGTGATAATAAACGTGTGAGCAGTCCACGCATTCCTCAGCAGTCTAGATTTATTAAGAAAAGCTAATGAACATTGAATTAGAAAGTCTACTTTTTCACAAATGAGAAATTAACCAAAAACTTAGGTCTAGTATGTTAGGCGTATTTCCACTGACCTTATTATTTGTTTGGATTTTTCTTTTACTCTAAAAAAGTAACAGCTCCGTAATGTTTACAGTGTTACAACATTTGCGGCTCCGGACAGCGTAATGGTTCCGGTGTGAGTGGTGTTTCTAAACGGACGTTATTATGAAACGGACCGCAAACATGGCTGCACCTGTAAGTGACAATGGAGTGCAGTTAGATAACTTTACTTAAATACGTAAGTTAAAAATGTATTTATTATAAAGACTTTAATTTGAAAACATGGGGTTTGTAAGGCACGTCGTGTGCGCCATGTCCGGCGGGGTTGACAGCTCTGTGGCTGCGTTGTTACTGAAGAGAAGAGGTGAGGAAAAAAAAAAGACAGAAACACACAGACACACACCTGGAGTGTTGAAGTGTTAAATAACGAATGAGCACAAAATTCAGAATCTCTGATATTTTTTTTCCCTCGAATTGTGAAATGCAGCTCACGTTCTGCTCCTGTTGCCAAAAGTGCTAGCATAGTCACACGTTTGTACTGTCTCGTCTTTCATGTGAAGGCTTCAATGTAACCGGCGTGTTTATGAAGAACTGGGACTCTCTGGATGAGAAAGGGATATGTACGACAGAGAAGGACTGCGAGGACGCCTACAGGGTCTGTCAGATCCTGGATATCCCTTTCCATCAAGTGTCCTATGTCAAAGAGTACTGGCATGAAGTTTTCAGGTATTTGTGTCAAGCTCATATTATGAACCACCTTATCATCATTATTATTGTTATTATTAATATTGTTGTTGTTATTATTGTCATTGTAAATGTCAAATCTGGCTTGTTCTATCTTCAGTAATCTGTTGAAGGAGTATGAGAAGGGCAGGACACCAAATCCAGATATACTATGCAACAAGCACATCAAATTCAACCATTTCCACAAGTATGCCATCCACACTCTGGGTATGTTGACGCCACATTGATCATACACTGATTCTCCACTGGTTAACATTTGTTTGACTTTATTCATTTATTTATTTATTTGTTTATCATTTATTTCTTTCAACTGGAAAGCTGTAGGCAGTAGTTTTAAATATAAGGATTGAATACAACTGGTTTCCTACCACCAAGTGTTATACACAATCCAAAAGTCTTGTTCAGTAAGACTTTTAATTATGGTCGTGTTGCTGTTCATTTAGGTGCTGATGCCATGGCAACAGGCCACTACGCCAGGACGTCACAGGAAGACGAAGATGTATTCCAACAGACGCACATAGCTCCGCCTACCACACTCTTCAGAGATCGATTTGAGATCAGAAATCGTAAGTTTTTGACTCTCGTCTCCCAGTTTAATCTTGGCTGTGCCGGCTTTAAGGACAGACCCTCTAACTGTGTCAACAATCTGTTTTTCCCTGTGCCAGCGGTGAGGATGTACAAAGGAGCAGATCTCTTCAAAGACCAAACCTTCTTCCTCAGTCAGATCTCTCAGGATGCCTTGCGACAAACCATGTTCCCGCTTTCTGGACTCACCAAGGAGTTTGTCAAAAAGATTGCTGCTGAAGCTGGGCTTCACCATGTTCTGAAGAAGAAAGAGGTACACACTCAGGAGAGCATGAATAGGACATGTTTTTATATCACCCTGTACACTAACAGTGAACTTTACATTTGAAACAATAATTGCAACATGTGAGATATCTGAATTCGTTCACGTTTTTTCAGAGCATGGGCATTTGCTTCATTGGAGAGAGACACTTTGAAAACTTCATATTAGAGGTGAGAAAATGAAATTTCATATATCACAATTTGTCTTGTTTTCTTAGTTGATTCTGTTTCTTTTTTCAGTGTTTCCTTTGGTTTGGAACAGAGCCTCCAGTCTCTGTTTGTTATCATTTATTAGAAGCTATCATTTATAAACAGACAACCTTTTTTTCCCTCTGTTTTCAGTATCTAGAGCCTAAACCAGGAAACTTTGTCTCCATTGAGGATGGGACAGTAATGGGAACACACAAAGGTATCGTTTAGAGTTCAGAGATTCTGAAATTGTGAACATTTCTCCCCCAAATTAAGTGTGTCTTTATTCCACCAAATCGACAGAGTGTAATGGCTCGTACTATCTTATATGTTAGTGTCAGTTGTCCTAACAACCGTATCCTCATGTTCATTCTCTAAATTTGTGTTAGACTTGAGACAGGTCATAATACATCCTGTCCTGTCTCTTGATGTTCTCTGACTGTTTGCGTCCATGCAGGCTGGTTCACTCTGACACTGGGCCAGAGGGCGAGGATAGGAGGGCAGAAAAACGCCTGGTATGTGGTGGACAAAGACATTGCAACAGGAGATGTGTTTGTGGTGAGAAAGTCTGACAGTATGTCCTCTATGATCTCTCCAGTACCATTGTCAGATATCTTCCAAAAGTTTCATTTTAGGTGGAATCAAACGTTAAACACCTTTTGAAAGTTAGAAAAAACTTTCCTGTTCCTTACTTTCTTAAATCTCGTGCAACACCTCAGGCTCCAGCGACCGATCACCCAGCTCTTTTCCGTGACACGTTGCGGACGGACCGCTTCCACTGGCTAACAGTGGACCCGCCTCCTGAACTAGCCAGGACCCAGATGATGGAGTGTCACTTCCGCTTCATCCACCAGATGCCGCTCAGTGAGTTTTACGTTTTCTTTTCATGTCACTTCATATCTCTGCGCCGCTTTTCAGAGAGAAATACTGTACTTTAATTTACGAGTCTTTGGTGTTGGCTTAAGTGCTTAACAGTATATACAAGTGGAACAGAAACAATTAGTCGACTGTTAGAACATTAATGGAAACTATTATTTTAATGTGAAAAACATTTCATGGTTTCCAGCCTCTCAGATATGACCTTTTACTGCTTTTCCATAATTTTGACATTTAGACAGTTGGTTGGACGAAACAGGCAACGTGAACCAAAACCAGGCAATCAATTGAGAAAACAGATTAATCCATAAGGAAAATGGTTATTCGTTGCAGTCCTATATTACTGAAAATTAGCTCCACCTCAACCAATTATAACAGTGAAATGCTTGTTATGCATTAATGCATGAGTAATAATAATCAGGTGCTAGGATACATAATAGTAGAACAGTCACAGGGGCTATTTGTTCTGCTTTGAGAACTTTAACTTTGAATAGTTTCAGGATATTTTTTTTATTATACTTACATACTTATACTTAAGTAACATTTTCAATACAGGACATTTACTTGTATTTATTAGTTCTTTACTTTAAAAAAAAGGCTCTGAATTCTTTTTTGTGTGTTCCAGCTCCCTGTACAGTAACTCTGAACATGGACGGCTCTGTATGGATCTCACTCTCACAGGCAGTCAGAGCTCTGACACCTGGACAGGTAACGGCTAACACACCTGTGTTACAGAACATAGTGTAATTGCTCAGGACTTCTAATGTTACACCAGTTACTAAAAGACAAAAAAAAACGTACATACGATTCCTTTGTCTTCCTGTAGGAGTATTTTTGTTTTTCCTTATCCTGTAATGTCTTCCCCAGTTTGCTGTGCTCTACAAAGGGGACGAGTGTCTGGGCAGCGGGAAGATGATCCAGCTGGGGCCAAGTGAATACACACTCCAGAAAGGCCGGGAACGGTTGATAGCGGCCGCGCAGCACAAGGAGCAGCCGACCCCCGAACCTGCCAGCTGAGGTGACCTCACAGCCCAGCGGTGAAGGGAACACAGTCTGTCTGCTACATTAGGTAGAGCAACACTAAACACGAAAAAAGGGCTTTATGTCTCTGCTGGAGGCCGTATTTGAGGTGGTTGTAAATGGTTGATAGTGTTTTTAAATGCTCAACTTTGGCATTGAAACAGTCTTGATGACACAAGGAGTCTGTTGCTTGGATTAATCATCCAAGTCAAAGTGGTTTAAGAGTATAAACTGGAGCTAAAATAAGACGGTTTACAAAGTAAAAAGAATACAGTCATTCACTTTACTTCTAACATCACTGAATAAAATTACCATCACCACATTATCTTGATCGGGAACAGTGTCTGTTTCAGATCATAATATACACAGGTTGTTATTATTTATACTCTGGTAACTGTCCTTCGAACTTCCATGGTGGCAGCTGTTCTGCTGTGTTTGTTGACTGCATCAAAAAGAACATAAGCACCTTAAATTAAGTTTACTACAGATTAAAAAAAATACTGTTGGATAATCGATCAATATACCAATTGATCTGGTGTATCTGTTTAAGTATAAACTCTGTGCTGGATGTATTTTCAAAATAATTTCCACACAAGAAGAGTAAGTGAAGCTGTAGAAAACGCAGATCTTGGTGTTAGGACCCAGGGTGTGAAAACACCTTCCTTCTTGAAGGACCGTGGGTTGTCTGTGCCCTTCAGGGTTCTGCTGGGATTTGATTGTCAGCCAGAAAGGCTCCATGTGGATCCAAAAAAGTGGGACATGGCTATGACACAATTTTCGTGGATTCAGACTAATCTGTGAATAACAACGACCGCTTAATTCCTTCTCCTCCTTTTACCTCTTTTCTGACTGTCACTCATGTTCATCTTGCCTCTGAGCCGCCTGCACACCTCTGCATCTAATGAAAAATGTTTTAATACACGTTTTACACCATTTAAACTCCAGCTTTAGTTTTTGATGCTGACATTTCATTGATGATCAGTATCAGACTCAGTTCTTGTGTTTTCACCTCTAAGGTGAAATTATGTTCCAAAACCAGCTGATGGTAAATATAGGAGCGGTAATTGCCTAAAAACATGTCAACAAACAATGGCAGTCGAATACGAACCAAAAATGGTGTTATTTATTTATTTACACGTGTCAACCACATTCTGAGTCAGTTTTTAATTATTTTAAATAACACAATGAAATTGTTTTTTAATGCATATTGATTCCTTGTTTAGAAAATTTCTAGTGCCTTTTCTAGTCAGGTGTTGTTGCTGTTGTAGGTCGTGGAACTAAACTACAAACTGTAAATACTTGAACATTTACAAGCAACTCAATAAACCTGATAAGTACATGTTTACTTGTTTTCATTGGCATGTGAACTCAAATAGAGCCATTATACACTCACCCAGCCCTTCATCAGGAATACCTGTGCACCTGCTTATTCGTTATCCAATCACCCAATCACGTGGCAGCAGTGGAATCACACAACTGTGATGAGCAGAAAAGCTTATTAGTGCACAACACGTCAAACCTTGAGGTGGATGGGCTACAAGAGCAGAGGACCACGTCAGGTTCCACTTCCTGTAAGACAAGAACAGAAATCTGAGGCTGCAGTGGACACAGGCTCACCAACACTGGACAGCTGAAGACTGGAACGTAGCCTGGTCTGGTGGATCTGGATTTCTGCTGAGGCAGCAGATGGTAGGGTCAGAATTTGGCATCAACAGCATGAAACATAGACCCAACCTGTCTTGTGTCAACAGTCCAGACTGGTGGTGGTGGTGTAATGGTGTGAGGCATTGCCACTGCCTGTCAGAATATTCTTGCTGACCATATGCATCCCCCTTATGGCCACAATTTACCGTCTTGTAACGGCTACTTCCAGCAGGATAAAAACAACAAAAGTCGTCTCAAACTGATTTCATCAACATGACAGTGAAGAAATCATGTGATGCAGTCATTGTCAACATGAAGCAGAATCTTAAAGGAAAGTTTCTAACGTCTCGTGGAATCTATGACATGAAGAACTGAGGCTGGTCTGAGAGCAAAGGGAGGAGCTACCCAGTATCGGCATGGTTTTCCTGATGAAGTGCTCATGAATGGACATCACGGAAAATACAAAATGTGGCAAGTGTGTATTAGTTGTTCTACAGTTATTGGTCCACTAGGGGGCGCCATTATACAAGCCTTTACCTCCAGGGTCAACCTGTAATTCTCAGCTTTGTTTACACAACAAACCGCTTATTTGAATGAATATAGTCTTAATTATTCAAATCTGAATCTTCGTCTCTTTGCCTAGAGGAGACAACATTTTTGGCATTTTTTTGAAAAGTTTCCTTGTCAGTTGTTTGTCTGTCATAAAGGAGTGGAGAAAACAAATGTGACACACAATCCGAAGGCTCATACAACACTGATAAACAACATGGAATAAACAAGTCCTTTTGGATATAGCCTACTTTTCTACAATGCTTTAAAGTGAAAATAAATATAAAATCAAAATGATGAAAAAAAAGGGATAAAAAATAATTAACAAAAGTAGTTTCCACTATTAGTTTTTCAGCTTACCTGCTTAGATTCTACAAGATCACTTGTTTTTTGTTTCTGTTTATTATTACTGTGTAATGATGATGATGACGATGATGACGATGAATATCACCATGGACAACACTGTCACATATTGATTAAACAAAAGTAATCACTGACTATGTGGTACATAAACTTGTGGCATCAGTGTGTTTGGATGACGTTATTTGAATGATGGTGTAATATTTAATTTTTTTTTTAAATGACATTCACAGAAAAAGTAGCAGCTGGTTGAAGTCGTGTGATTTAGAGCCTGAAAAAAAAATCATTTTCTAAGATTGTGGACTTGAGGTCTTAGTTCAAATACTTTTCATGTCTTTTTAATAAACAGGATTTTTTGAGGGAGCGACGTTCAAACAGACATTCGGAATTTTACCCAACTCTCAGCCTTATTGTAATAACAATGCACTTGCGCGCATTGGTCACCCGGTCAGGGCCACTTCCTAAATCTCCATGAGAAAAGCCCCCCCTCCTCCTGGTCGTGAAAGCGTCCCAAGGGGGGGAACACAGCAGGTTTATGGTAATAAGCCTCTGAGGAGGAGAGGAGGAGAGGAGGAGGAGGAGAAGGAGGAGGAGGAGAGCCACGGAGCCATTTTGTACTCATTTTAAACTCAGTGTGGGTTAACGCAGCCGCTGCGCACCGTGGACACACTGAGACTATGGATACAGAGCGACTTTTTCCACGTTAAAACTTCACAATGAGGGATAAAAGTAAAACGCGGTGTTGGGAGAGGGAGAGTTAATGCTTTTTGCGGAGGAGTTTCGGTGAAGTTGAATGGGATTTGGCAGGTTTACAAGCATGGAGTCACCGATGTATTGGATTTGGGTTTGTGTCCTGTTCAACGTGCCGCTTGCGGGATGTTTGGAGATGCACCTTTCGGAGACTTTACAGCCCGGGACCATTTTGGCAAACCTGTCGCTCGGCCCTGGATGGACTTATAAAACTGATAGGACTTTATCCCCCAAATTCATTCAGAGCGTTTTCCAAGTTGGAAGGCACGATGGGGTTATCCGTCTGTCCCATAAAGTTCAGTGCGCGCAAACTCCGAGGAACCCAGCGCCTGTTTATTTGAGAACAGGTTCCTCATCATCCGGGGACATTATTCTGACACAGTTTAATGTGTTTGTCCACGGCCAGGACTGTTTTATTAAATACAAGAGAAAGAAAGCGGCAGGTAAGCCAGACATTCACATTAAACACCTTTCAAAACTGGAGGCAACTTCCTGCTTACCCGCAGGTAAACTGCTGTTGAATGTAACAGAACTTTTACCTGTCTTTACGCGGAACGTCGCCTTTTTGGACACTGAGTGTGTTGGAAAAGACTTGAGTGCAGAGTTCAGACATGGGGATTTGTTCCTGACCAGTGACTTCTGCCTTGAGCGCAGAGGGCAGCCCGAAGTGAAGTTGCACTGCGCGTTGCACAGCTTTCCAGGCGGTCGACTCTCTGTGCAGCTGAGCTTGACACTTGTACAAGCGCCGAAACGTCATGGATCCTCGTCAGAGACCGTCCAGAAAAAGTCTGGCAAACTGATCCGCAGGGGGAAGCGACAGGTAAACGCGTCTCCCCAGTTCCAGCTCCCCAACTATCAGGTGTCCGTGCCCGAGAATGAGCCTGCGGGCACGCGCGTTATCACCCTGAAAGCCACTGACCCGGATGATGGAGAGGCAGGTAGGCTGGAGTACAGCATGGAGGCTTTGTTTGACAGCAGGTCCAATGACTTTTTCGATATTGATTCTCAGACAGGGAGCATAAGAACCGTCCAGCCACTAGACAGAGAAGTCAAAGACACCCATGTTTTTAAAGTCACTGTGACTGACAATGGCACCCCTAAAAGATCTGCCACTTCTTACCTTACTGTCACTGTGAGTGACACTAATGATCACAGTCCGGTGTTTGAGCAAACCGAATACCGGGTCAGCATCCGGGAGAATGTAGAAGTGGGCTTTGAAGTGATGACAATCCGAGCCACTGATGGGGACGCGCCCTCCAACGCCAACATGATTTATAAAATTGTGAACAGCGATGGAGTTAACTCTGTTTTTGAAATCGACCCCCGCAACGGCCTGGTGAGGATCAGAGAGCGGCCTGACAGGGAGACCCGGGCCCAGTACCAGCTGATTGTAGAGGCCAACGACCAGGGCAAAGACCGAGGTCCCCGCAGTGCCACCGCCACTGTCAATATCTCGGTGGAGGATGAGAATGACAACTACCCACAGTTCAGTGAGAAGAGGTATGTTGTACAGGTCCCAGAGAATGTGGCGGTCAACACCAAAGTCATCCAGGTGGAGGCTACAGACAAAGATGAGGGGAACAACGCCAAGGTCCATTACAGCATCATCAGTGGTAATGTTAAAGGACAGTTCTACATTCACTCCCCTACAGGTGTGATTGATGTCATTAATCCACTGGACTATGAGATGATTCGGGAGTATAATCTGCGGATTAAGGCTCAGGACGGTGGCAGGCCTCCACTGATAAATGGCACAGGAATGGTGGTGGTGCAAGTGGTGGACGTGAATGACAATGCCCCCATGTTTGTCAGCACACCTTTCCAGGCCACAGTGTTGGAAAATGTGGCGATTGGCTACTCAGTGATCCACATTCAAGCTATTGATGGTGATTCAGGAGAAAATGCTCGTTTGGAGTATCGGCTCACTGACACCACACCTGGGTTTCCATTCACCATTAACAACAGCACAGGCTGGATTACAGTAAGTGAGGAGCTTGACAGAGAGACCACCGACTTCTATACCTTTGGCGTCGAGGCGAGAGATCACGGGATACCTGTGATGTCCTCCTCCGCCAGCGTCAGCATCACAGTGCTTGACGTGAATGACAACGTGCCCACGTTTACAGAGAAAATCTACTCGCTGAAAATCAACGAAGATGCTGTGGTGGGGACCAGCGTGCTGACAGTGACTGCTGTGGATCGGGACGTCAACAGTGTTGTGACCTATCAGATCTCCAGCGGCAACACCAGGAACCGCTTTGCCATCACTAGCCAGAGCGGCGGCGGTCTCATCACCTTAGCCCTCCCCTTGGACTACAAGCAGGAACGCCAGTACGTCCTGACGGTCACCGCCAGTGATGGAACACGCTATGACACCGCTCAGGTGTTCATCAACGTGACGGATGCCAACACACACCGGCCCGTCTTCCAAAGTGCCAACTACCAGGTGATGCTCAGTGAAGAAAAACCAGTGGGCTCCACTGTGGTGGTGATCAGTGCCACGGATGAAGACACGGGGGAAAATGCTCGTATCACATATGTGATGGAAGACAATGTTCCTCAGTTTAAAATTGACCCAGACACAGGTGCCATCACAACACAAATGGAGATTGACTATGAGGATCAGGCCTCCTACACGTTAGCCATCATTGCCAGAGACAACGGCATCCCTCAGAAATCTGACACCACCTATGTGGAGATTATCATTCTTGATGCCAATGATAATGCTCCTCAGTTCCTCAGAGATATGTACCAGGGGACTGTATTTGAAGATGCACCTGTCTACACCAGTGTACTCCAGATCTCTGCTTCAGACAGAGACTCTGGGTCGAACGGCAGGTTGAGCTACACATTTCAGGGAGGCGATGATGGAGAGGGGGATTTTTTCATTGAGCCTTACTCTGGCATCATCAGAACTGCTCGCAAACTGGACCGGGAGAATGTTCCTGTGTACAATCTAAAGGCCTTTGCTGTAGATAAGGGGGTTCCACCACTGAAAGCAGCTGTTTCGGTTCACATTGTAGTCCAAGACATAAATGACAATGCTCCAGTGTTTGAGAAGGATGAGCTTTTTATTGATGTGAAGGAGAACAGCGCCGTCGGGTCAGTGGTGGCCCGGATCACTGCTGCTGATCCCGATGAGGGCACCAATGCTCAGATCATGTATCAGATCGTAGAAGGGAATATCCCTGAAGTTTTCCAACTGGACATTTTTAATGGTGACCTCATTGCACTCACAGATCTGGATTATGAGACTAAAACAGAGTATGTCATAGTGGTCCAGGCCACCTCAGCACCGCTAGTGAGCAGGGCCACTGTTCACATCCGCCTGGTAGACATGAATGACAATCAGCCGGTGCTGCAGGACTTTGAGATTATTTTCAACAACTATGTCACCAACAAGTCCAACAGTTTTCCATCAGGAATAATTGGAAAGGTACCAGCTCATGACCCGGATGTATCGGATAAGCTACGGTACAAGTTTGAGTCTGGAAATGAGCTCCATCTACTGCTGTTGAATGAGGACACCGGAGATCTGAGGTTGAGCACGGACCTGGACAATGACAGGCCCCTGGAAGCCCCCATGACCATTTCCGTCTCAGGTAAAGAGTTCATATCTTTTCTTTCATCACCTCGTTCGAAAGCTGTTCCTTTTTCTGTGGTATTCTGTGCATTTTTCATGTCAGTTGTGTGTCGGTACACGCAAACAAGGTGATAACAAGGTTGTGTTAAGGACAGGAAACATGAGTCACCACGTGTGATGTATCATTTAATTTTCGGTTGAATAGACAGCCAGGGCAGGTTAGAGCTGTGGTGTTGACTGTATGTTCAGTGAGTGTTTGCTGCAGGCTCTGTGCAGGATCCGGTTGTGCTGCTTTGGTGTCATGTGGGTGATAAATGCATTGTGTGCAAGTGGTTGGTTGGGGTAATAAAAAAAGTGCTATTAGCAGGGCACCCTCATAACTGAGCTGCTTTGTTGTTGCAGATATGTGGGTTTCTGTCATAAGTAGGAACTCACAAATCCATATAGTACAAGGGTATGCACACTGCCCCTCGACCCCCCTCTTAGAGTCTATATAGGCTGCACTCTTTGAAGATGCTGAAGATTTTTGGACTTCTGTAGGTGTGCTGCAGGGAGGTTGATGAACATCTTGTGGCAAGATGTCTCCCAGGATTGCGGCAAAGTAGCTTTCCTTGCTTTATAATGTTTTTCCACGCTTGGAACTACCCCAGTTTTAAATGAAAGAGAAGTTTCATCCAGAATTTTGCTTTGGAAAGGTTTCTGTAACGAGGGTTTTGGATCGTTAGACTTCATGCTACAAGGTCATGCACAAAGAATTTGCGTCAAGTTGCTGTTTTTTCCACCACAGAAGCAGACTTTGTTCTTTTAAGTTAAAGATTAGACAAATGCAAACACTTGGAAATTCACACCTAAACTGGCAGGGTAATGGTGACTACAGTACAGGGAAACACACACACACACACTTTGCAAGAAAGCACTGTGACATTAATCAGGCAGTTGGACAGGCACGATAAATCTAATACCCTGACGGAATAACTATTGGCTAGTGACAGAAACATTGAGGGAATAACGCAGCAGTTTCTTCGCTGGACTTAAACCTGCATTGTCATGAATTAGTGCTACACACTGTGGTTCATCAGGCAGTGGAAGGCTTTAACCAGATGTCTCCCCTTTTCTCTCTAACAGTGTTTTTGCTGAAGGACTTGTGCCTTTCCCTTTGTGCAAAACAAAAGACAGACTGTCCTTTTCTAAATGCTTTATAGGTGTTATAGATGACCTGCAGAGCATCTGAGCAGCCAGTGACTAACCACAATAGTAACTCGCCTTATAGCCCTCATTCATTGCCTCTGCACTCATGTTTGTCAATAACAGCTGACAGCTCTTGCAGTATCCTTGACAACAGTGACCTCATGATGGTCCCAAGGGGGGGGTGAACCTCTTCATTAGTTGTAGCCATCCGCGCGCGTGCGTGCACACACACACACACAAACAGTCACACTAATATATGTAAGCACATGCTCATGCACAATTGAACAAATGCACACTTACATTGAAGAACAGCTCCAAACCCCCCTTTCCTGTTGGCTCACCCTGATGTCAAGTGTTAGGTAACCATTACTGCTGATGTCTTGACCCTTTAACCTCGGACTCTTGGGAGAGGAAAGCCTGGAGGTGGTGGTGGGTGGTGG
>NW_019525241.1:637518-639568 GCF_002814215.2 Seriola lalandi dorsalis | reverse complement strand
GTGGGGGGGGGGGGGTTTGGTAAACTAACAGCACCCTTAACAAGCACTAAGAGACACAGCTCTAGTTGCGTGTTGCTGTCTCTCTCAAATTGAATCACCCTCCGGCTTCCGGGGGCTCCCATGTTCTCTTTGGGAGGGTTTAGTTTTATTGCGCATTGATTATTTTGACCCTTTCTCTGTCATCGTCTGATGTAGAGGTCTTCATGGGTCGGCTACTCTGGACCCCCTTTGGTTTGGGTTTTTGGGTTCAGGTAGGTTCTTTTAGTCCCTACAGTTTGGTTTCCACTAAGATCGATGGTCCAACATCATGTTTATCAGCTCATTATGTTTGCTCATGTCAACATTGACATTGGCATCCTGTATTCATGAGTGATGAGATTGATCAGCGCGCATTAGCTCCATCTTTGCCCATTAACCCTCATTAGTATGCCCGATCAATGGAACAAAAGATCATTGATCGATATATCAAAGTGAGCCCTGGTTTGTCTTGTTTGAAAAGGGCTCACAGCAAACTAGAAGCGATGAGGGTGAAAATGACATTTTGCTCTTTACACCCTCCCAATACTTGATTCCTCTTTGAACTTGTGCACCTCTTGGGGAGGTGCTTTTAATTCAGGCGAGCAGAAGGCCTGAGAATGTTTCCCGAACTCTCTGCTGAAACACAAGAACGCCCTGATAACTCTCCTGAGATACACTCGCTTAACACACTCTGCTAGCCACAACACTCTTCTATCTCTCCTCGCTCTCTCTCCCCCTCTACTTGTGAGTATGTGTGTGTGTGAGAGAGAGACGGTAGCCCGGTGGTTCGATAGCTCAGGGCTATGTGTTCTCATTGTAAAAGCTCTTATCTGAGCTTGTTAAATTTCACTTTGGAGTCTTTACTTTATTTCCTAAAAGATGAGGGAGGTAGAGTATTTAAGTGCGATCCACCTGCATCCCTCCTTTTCTTTTAATTCTTTATTTTCTTCTCTAACCTCCTTTGACAGGTGTAGTTAACTTCTCCTACGTCACTGAGCCCTGGTCAGTCAGTGCCAGATTTGTGATTTTTCACAAATTAAAAGTAGAGGTAAACTGGAAACACTTCAAACACAGTTTCAACAGTTTCTTTCTATCATTATTACAAAATGAGACTCTCAAACCAGCTGGTTGATTGCCAGAACTGACAGTCAGACCCACCACCTAAAGCCAAAATTTGCCAGTATTTGGCTGGCTTGTGTTGTTGGCTGTCAGCAATCTAGATAAATAATTATTTCCTAAAGTGGTGATGAAAAGAAAGGTTTGATTTTAATCTTACCTGCACTGACTTTGGACCTTTGGGAAAAATTTGCCTGGATTGTTTTCTATCCTAAATTAGACAATCCTTAATTTTCTAAATTGATCCCAAGGAACCAATCTGAGCTGATGCAGTTCACCGCTACTGCACAAGCTTTCATTGTCAAAGTGCTGATTTCTACAAGCAAAAAAAGGAACAGCATGTTACATGTGACACAGGGAAGATTGTCTCCAGCCTGTCTAGAAGCAGTCAGAGTAGAGGACACAAACATGTCAATAGGGACGGAGCGTGAGTGTGATTATGCCTCTTTCTTTCATGTATCTTTCAGGGCAGGAAAGGCCTTTATCAGCAGTGTAGCATGTCCCTGCTACTAGCTTAGGCGGCTGTGACTGTTTTCTGCTTCCTTAAAATGCAAAAAGGATCGTCCAATGTGCACTTGAGATTATTTTTTTTCCCCAAACTGATAGGTGGGGTTGAAACAGCAAATGTTAAAGCTTGCATGAACTGGCTCCAGTTGGACCTGTGTTATATCACTCAGTGATGCTGCATAGCTGATTGTAACTTAAATGATTAGGAATGATTGATGCTAAATCATCTTTTTCCATGGCTCTGATCTTTTACCTTACCCTGGCTGAGTGGGACAGCGTGCTGCTACATGCACTCATACCCCCCCCCCCCCCCTTCTCCCTGTCCTCCCCCTCTTTTCCCCCATGGGGCTTTGGCTGAGCCTCCCTGCCTTTGCTTTGGCTCCTAATCCCGTTCGAGGAGTTGCATAGC
>NW_019525241.1:613645-637498 GCF_002814215.2 Seriola lalandi dorsalis | reverse complement strand
CACACAGCCCCCAAATACACACTTTCTCTGCTCCAATACACACTTTCTCTGCTTTCTCCCGCTACCCAGGATACATAATTAGATTTTCTACTGTGACACAATCACTTCAGCTTTGTGCTTATTTGAAATCCAGTCCGAGATAAAATGCCATCTGCTGATGTACTCACTGACCTCCCGGACCACTTAAAAACATTCCTGTGAAAACCACAGCTTTATCATTTATAAGGAGAGAAAAGTATGATTGTCCCTTCATTATGAGGGATAATTATACTTCGAGTATAGGGTGTGATGCGTTGCTCCCTGTATGAATTATGCGACTTTTCATTCAAAATTCTTGTCATTGGGATTCGTTTGGCTTCGGATCATTATTTGGAAATATTGCGTCACACGTGTTGTGGAGAACACGAGAACGCTTATTAGGAAAGAAATTACTTCCGTTGTGAGTCAAGGGACAAACCCCCTTCCTCGCAGCCTTCCATTCCTGATTTCTCATCTTTTTCCAAGTAACCGCTCTATGTTCTGACAAGAGAAATGTGACTCTACACTGGAGCACAGGTTTGGCGGCGATGCACAGGCACAGACAGTGATGCCATGTGACCTCTCACCTGAGAGATCAAAGCGAGACATGGGGTTTTACACTCACACACTCAGCGGTGAGAAATGACCCTGTACTCTCCTACCAGACTTTTGACCTCAAGCTGATGGATGGACGGTAAAAGGAGTTGTGGAGGGTGTGTTCAGCGGCAGGAGATGTTGTCAGTTCGGCTTTTAGTGTGTGTATTGGTGTGGGATAACAGGCTAAAATTCACTATCTGTGACTTCTCACA
The DNA here is from genome assembly GCF_002814215.2 of Seriola lalandi dorsalis. Lineage (NCBI taxonomy): Eukaryota > Metazoa > Chordata > Actinopteri > Carangiformes > Carangidae > Seriola > Seriola lalandi. The sequence goes on along the minus strand of NW_019525241.1, from coordinate 636,671 downwards.
TTAAAAACTATTAATTCTACTAAAAAAACCCAATATGGTCTGGATTTTTTTCCATAGTTTTAGTTCTACTTTATCAAAGAGACTGAGTAACCTGACCAAGGTTAAATCAATATTAAAAGATTAAAAAGTGCTATAACTTTACTCACTGTGTGTGTGTGTGTGTGTGTGTGTGTGTGTGTGTGTGTCATGTGTACCTGGATGGAGCCTGAGAGCCTCAGCCCTGTCTGCAGCAGCTCATATGTTTTCCTACAGTATGTGTGTGAGATATGCTGCCATTCCCGGGCTTGGCACTCTCAGTAACTGATATCGAGAGATCCCATTCATTCCTAAGATATCACACACACTGCTGGTTTTAAACTTTGCCCCTCACCACATTCCCCTCTGTCTCCTCCCTCCTCCCTCTGTCTCACTGTTCTTTCCTCTCACCCTCTGCCTCATTGTCTCCCCTCGTGTCTTCTCTCTTCTTCTGCTTCTCCTCCCTTTTCTAAAGAATGCACCCGTTGCTTGACCAAGTGTTTGGACGGTGTTGTTTCTACTGCCACGTGGTTTTTGAGGTTAAATCTGTCCTGAGTGGTTACAGAAACTTATTAGATTACCGTCCTCTCGCTTTCTCTGTCTTGCATGTCTGTCTGTCTCTGTGTGCCTGTCCATGTTTTTTGAATGTATGCGTATGTCTGCATACCTGGCTGGCTGCTCATCTATCAGTGTGTCCAGTAGGTTTCTTTGCCACACTAGTGGGTCAAGGGATAGCAGTGTCAGTCTGTCGGTTTCAGGTCAAACCTTATGAACAGTTTCCCCTGCATAAAATCCATCACTGTGTTGTGGTTTAGACTGTTAAAGAAGAATTTATAACTCGACATCTGCAGTTGAATGAATGTCAGTTTAAACTAATAACCTGGCCTTTTTCCAAAAGAGGAAATTGTTAAGTAGCATATTTCCGAAATCAATTTTGAAGACATACTTTGACATATTAGGTAATACGCTTATTTGCTTTCATGCCAAGAGTTTGATGAGATGGTTTAAAGCGAGACCACTCGCATATCTGTCTGTTCAGAATTAGCTTACAGCCATTTGTTGGTAGATTTAAGAGTATAAAAGACAAGTTGCAAACCTTTAGACAGAGCCAGGCGAGCTGCTTCCATCCTATTTCCTGTCTTTATGCTAAGCTAAGCTAACCATCCATATTTTGCATTGACAACAGAGTGGTATCAAGTCAGACTGTTCCTTTAAGACACATTTGTCTTGCAAATGCGCAGCAGATATTTTATTAATTGAAAACTCTGATGAGCTACATGATGTTTCCTTGTCTGCAGGCAGGGAGGGGAGAGTGAACAGAGAACACTTGCAGGTGGAATGACAGTTTTAGTGTCTCCATGTCTCTGTTTGTTTGCTCAATGAATGAGAAAGGAATCACATTCATGCTTAATCTTGTACATCCACCCCGGGCTTCAGTGTGTGTGTGTGTGTGTGTGTGTGTGTGTGTGTGTGTGTGTGTGTGTGTGTGTGTGTGTGTGTGTGTGTGGTGGCCTCCAGGCTTTAGTGTAGAGTTTGAAGTGTAAATACCACAGGATCAGGATTGGTCACTGTTCGACTCCACTGATGTCTGAACGCTCAATTACAGGCTACAGAGAGAGAGAGAGACAGAGAGAGAGAGAGAGAGAGAGAGAGAGAGGAGGAACGTCCTCATGGATCTAAGCCTGTCTGTTGATGCCGTTGACTGCCTGTGAGAAGCATTATGGCCACACAGTGACTGTGGGATAGTTTGGGTGCTGCTCCCAGTTCTCCCAAAGGGTGACTTCACTCAAATGATTTTTTGTTATAATATTATACAGAGGTGAGGATGGTAGTTTTTACACCCAACTCCTACACAGCATGAATTACACTTTGTTTGTTAGATTGATGTCTAAATCTGCCGTACCTGTCCACCTTTTGCTACTTAATCCACGTGCTGCTGTCTCGAGATCAGTGTTTTGTTTCCAGCAGGAAAGCTCTCTAAGCATCATGCTGGTTTCTGTCGCTGGCTGGAAAGCGAGGTACAAAGTGTGGTGTCTTCCCATCATGCAACTGTGTTTGCTATGGGGATTTCAAAGAGGGGCTGTTTGTTTGCAAACACCTTTGCCTTGGGCTCGGGTTGATCAAGGTAAAGGGGTAAAAGTGGTGGGGGGTATTTGAAGTGGGGGGGTTCCTTTTGTTTTTCTGTGTGATCTGTGTGTGTGATCGTACCTGGGTTTTACAAATTTGAGTATATTGTATTTTTAATGTGTGTGAGTGTTTCTGTGTGGGTGTGACTTTCATCCAGTTTGACACACAGATGACATACACACCCCTTTTCACTCCATGTCTCACACACACACACACACACACACACACACACACACACACACACACACACACACACAGAAAGAGAGGGTAATCTCTCGCTTACATGCTGCAGGACAGTGATTTCACCACTCAAACTCCAACAGGTCTTGGGTGGTGGAGGGGTCGTATTTGATTGTAACCTGACACACCTCTCTCACTCTCTTGTTCTTATTCATTCTCTCTCACTCGGACGACACAATGCTCTCCTTTGTCTCCCTCATCGAGGAGGCAGGGGAAGCGCCGTGGATTGCCGGCGGCTCACGAGTGTGACATTACATGCGTCATGATCTGCGATGACCAGCTGCAGGAATGTTAAGTGGTGGTGGAGGTGGTCGCGTTAGTATTTAGCCAGAGTGAATGACAAGTGTGACAGTGACGGGGAAGGAGATAGAGGGGAAGATAGGGAGACAGTTGGAACCTCCCTCCACTGGTTGTGTGATGGGCAGCGTTCACACCGCAGGGCTTCATTCTCAGTTACTAATTGTGGCTCGTATCTGATTTCATGGGATGTATTTTACCTGTAGGAACCTGCATGATGAACTGTCTAAAGACATGTTAGCAAAGTAATAATCACAAAAGACGTCATCTTTTTATACCTGTTTTGTCTTATTCGAAACACATCGTTCCTCAGTTTTTGGCTTTGTCTCCATTGTTGTGTCTTCTTGTCCTCCATACCAAACCCTGGCTCAGGCAAACTGCTCTAGTGCCAAGTTATGAGAACAGCCTCATGTGAGTGACATGACATTTACTTGTTGTCGAAGCAACACTGACAAATTTAGATTTGAGCATTCAAACACCAGTCATGTGTAGGTTACATGCCATCAGGACAGATTCTGTGCTGATATACTGTATCCACGCAGTGCACATGGGAACAGAAATCATGTGACTCTTTTGCCCTTTTACAACAATTAAAAAACACCAGGTCACATGTGAGTGTAAAAATTCGAGTTTATGCTCTTTAAGTTTAAATGCTTCACTGTTTACTTTAAAAACGGTCCGACCTTTAGCTCCATCATTGACCTTTTAACTGTGAGAAACCAGACTTTACCTTGAGGTGTCCAGGCTGGTCTTCAGTCTAGACCAAGACCAAAGGAAGCAAAATTTTCACCATTAGGGCCCCTACAATGATGAACAACCTGCCTGAGGACCTAAGGCCAGTTAGCTGACTGCAAATTAGGAACATAACAGACTTAAAAGCACCACTTCACCCAGGGCAGAAAAAAACAGTAGCTGTTATTCAAAGTGGATCTTACATGACTCATACTAGAGTGCACTGAAAGACTTCAGGTGCTGTTTCTCTGAAAGCAAAACTTCTATCCTCCATTTTGGATTAATCATCAACAGAGCTAAGCTACTTACTAACAGCCACCAGCCTGTGTTTTCTGTGGTATGTGAAGATGTTGCCAGTCAGTCAGTCAGTATAAAGTTAGCGCCTATCAACTACATTATAGCACACAACTACCGTGGGTTTAGATAATCAAATTAGTCGTATGAGGACTTGACATGGGAGGACAGCGCAACTGCTGGTTAATGCTGTGATGGTGATTTTTGTTTTTGTTGGATGAGCGGCTAATGGCAATGTTTTATCTCCATAAGCTGTTAGCCACATCCAGTACCGCTCACTGTATTTGGACTCGGAGGCCCAGCAGAATCCAATGTGCCAGCATCCTGTAATTACGACTTGTGGTTTTCTAAGAGTTAGATGAGATGGTTGATACCACTCTCATCTGTCTGGTACAGCAGCTAGCTTGTCTTCCTCAAGTCTTCAAGGCCTCAAGGCACATAACCTCCCATGAAACCACAATTTGTAATTTTGAGGCTTAGGTTTTTTATGCATTAAGCAAACGAGATACAACATGTTAATAAGTGAGCTTTAAATGTTTTGGTAAGCAGAGTTTGTTAACTTGCGGACAGAGCCAAACTAGCTGTTTCCCCTGTCTCCAGTCTTGATGCTAAGCTAACTGTCTTCCGGCTGTAGCTACGTATTCAGCATACAATTATGAGAGAGTGGTCTCAGTCTTCTCGTCTAACTTTTGGCAAGACATTTAAAAAGGCACGTGTCCCAAAATGTTGAGCTACGTGTCTGACACTCACTCGTACTCATCACAACCCGACTTCAGTTTTTAAAGTTCACACACTTTGTTTGGTGTGTACACTACCACCTCTGTTCTAATCCTGCCTTACGTCACTGCTTCTGCCACGCACAGTAACTTCATATCTTAGCCATTGCTGAGGAACAACCCTTGCCCCCTTTGTAATAGTCCTATGTGCAATGCGTTGGGCTACAATCCTCACAGCTATTAAGACTTGGCATTAGCTCCGACAATGCAGGTATTAGGATGAAATGTCAAACGGTTTAAATGGACTGAGTTCACTGGCACAAACAGAGCAATATCTGTTTAGCATTAAAGTCCCATTGCTTAATCCAGAGCAAAGCAAATAACCTGCTGTTCTGCAGAAACGTAACTCTTGGTACAAGCAGCGACACTGGGTGACAGTGCAAAACGAGTATTAAAGAAAAGCTTTTCGAGTTGGATGAAAACATTTCCATCAACAACTTTCCTGAAAACAGATACCTTCCCATAATTGCTTGATTGGGGCTTTAACACTGATCCTCTGCGAGTGTGTTGATCTTGGACTCGACAGAAAGACTTCATGCCAGATTGTGTTCACAGAGGTGTCAGTTTTAGTCTTTCCCCCCCTCAGCCAGAGAAGGAGCTGGTGACAGGTGTAATCTTGACAGTTAATAGCTTGTGGGTGGGAGCTTGTTGATGCACGCTTGGCTCTCAAATTGTTGTCCCTTTTTTGTCTCACTGTCTGTCAAACAGCACTTGGGATTCTCAAAAAGTTATCTTTTGATTAATCATTGTATATAAGTTACAGGTGGTGTAGATGCATCTATAATTTCCTCAGTTCTTATCTTCCTCCTAAGATTTATTACTGAAGTAGTTGGCACCGTGATAGACAGCTATGCTAGCAGTCTAATTCCAAAGCCTTTAATTATAGAGGGTAGTGTAGGTAGTATTTCTTCCAGGGCAAAGAGTACAAGTACCCTCTGCTCGCCAGGTAAATTGCAGCATGTTCCCCAGATTTTTAGTCTGAGGGTAATTTTAGTGTAGCGTTTATTTTTAGCCACGCTAGCGCCGTCGCTCCAGTGATGACAGTGTTTGTCACTTGATTTTTGGGTGGGTTGACATGAGCGTGGGTTGACCCCCCCCCCCCCCCCCCCCCCCCCGGATGAACTGGAATGCCAAAAAATGCTCACACCAACACGGTGTACATTGGAAACACACCTGCTAAACATCAACAAGCTGGCACTGTCAATATGAGCATGTTAGCGCCACAGTGTCTAAGGACAACCTTACAGAGGTGCTTGCATGATTGTAGGCTTGTATTTGCTGAAAGGACGATACTTACCTGCTGTTAAATCCTATCTTTAGATTTAGATCTTAATCATGACACTTTGACCAAACATATATAAGAGACTGTTTGTGTTTTATGACTTTTGTGACTCTGTTGACTCCCAAAGGGATAAAATTGTTCCTTCGTGGGAGGGTCAAGCACAGGAGGATTTAATATCTTGCTCATGGGCACTTCAGTATCCTGGGTGTTTACTGTCTTGAAGGGTTTTGAACCCTGACTCGGAGAAGAGACTGATTTTGGGAATACCCCTACCCCCCATCTCTCTCCGGTATGTCAGTCACAGACAACTGCTGTCATCATGAGTGTCACCTTACAACCTCCTGACAGCTTCTGTTTTACTCTGACAGCACCTTTCTCTTGACAAGTTGAGGGGGAAAAATACTTGTGAAGAAGCACTTACATATTAACACAAAGCAAATTTATTTGCGCCCGCAACAATCGGCTTACACTCTAGTGTACGGAGTAGTGAGAGGACAGTGGTGTTAGCCGGCAAAGCGTACACCACACCCTGGGTCACACTTGGCACTTACCGGCGGAGTGGCTTAGGCCTCTGTAAGCATTTCAAAAGAACAGACTAAGACGTGCGGATTGAAGCTTTGTATGTTTTCTCCAACGCTCCAGGCTTCATCTTTTAACAGAGAGCGAGAGACACCGTCACATAGATGCAGACAGAGGGAGCTCCGAGGTGTATTAGGTTTGCTCTGCCTTTTGATGGGGTGTCAAGATGCTCCTTTTGAACTGAGACATCCTCCTGTTACATTTTATATAGGGTGACTCATGCACTTATAGGAAAAAAAAAAAACACATATGAACGTCACAGAAGCATCCGCATCTGCACTTGCACATGCACACTTCGGTGCAGTCGCCCCTCTCTCCTGTCGCACACGATCCAGCTCATAGACCAGCTGTGGACTTTGCAGTGGTCCGACATCTTCCCCTGCAGTGTTAAGGCCAAGTTTCACACAAAGATCCCTTCCCCCTTTTATACGCCACACAAAAACCGCCTCACCCTCCCAAAATGTCTTCAATTACACGTGTATCAAAGTAGAGCTACTTTGTCCTCCAGGAACAGCTTTTACGCAGCAACTTAAAAGTGCAGTGTAAAATTTTCCGTGTTTTTTTTTTTTTTTTTTTTTTGGCTCTTTGTCACATAAATGTAAAATTCAGCTGGATTTTTATGAAGCACATTTAGATTGTTTATAAGCAGATATAAGGACATTTTATTGTATTTTATTTATACATGCTTATTAAGTATTTATTAAATGTTTATATTCTAATGACAAATGCTAAATGGGGAGTTACAGTAAAGTTACACCACAAATGACACTACAAATGTGAGCAAAGCAGCACGATTTCCTGCCCTTTTCGTGTAAATAAGGTTATAAGAGTGTCTTATAGATTGAGATATTTTTGGTCCACATAAATCCAATTAATCCTGCCAGTCTCTCTTCCTTGGTAATGCATATTAATTTAGGGAGTGCATCACTTGTGGTCAGTGTATATAAAAGAGGAAGTGATGCCGTACTTATCAGTATGAGATGTTGAGGGGCCCTCCTGACACCTCTGTTATGGAGCAGAGCCAGGAGCCACAATGCTCCTCTCTGTCTGCGCTCATCCCATGTGATGTTTGAAAATGACATACGTGCTGCTGTCTCCACTCAACGGCCCCTTATCAAATTACAGCCTTGGTTTCAGTGAAGAGCTGCTTGTTTGTTTGTGTTTGTATGCATGACTCCGGTGTGTGTGTGTGTGTTTGTGTGTATAGTATAGAGGATGATCAAAAAAATTACCCTTGCATCAAAGTAACGCCAAGCTCACCCTCTACTGTTTCTTCAGCGATCAGATGTACAAGGAGGAAATTTTCTGTCTGGGAGGAAACTTCAAAATATTGTACCGCCGTGTATTTCTGTGAACTTCAGTGACCTGAGTGACCTCTACTTGACTTCACCTCTCTTCTCTTTTGTTGCCTTCCATTTAGTGTCAATAGTGATGCACTGCGACAAAGTGGGATGTCAGCCAGCGCTACTTGTACCAGTGCTTTGGTTTAGGCCATACGCCAACTCCTGACCCTCCCCGAGTGCTGTTAGAGACTGATGGCGGCACTCACCGTCTGACTACAGGCACTCCTGATAACACGCTGACTGGTTGCTGAGCACTCACTGCTACACTCTGCACAGGATCCTCTAAAATACTGCCAGAATTGATTTCCACTTTGATTTGGTTGAGCCATCGGTTCTTAATAGACTCCTGACACTGTTTTAATGCTGGTAGAGCAACTGCTGTTGCCTCTCAGAACTGCAGTAAGGCTGAATTAAGAAAGAGCTGTGTAGTTGTTGTAGCGACTGGTCAGGGTCAGTTATTTTTGTAAGGATACAAAAAAGCCTCATAATAGGTAAGTAATAGAATACCATATTTCCTTTTTATTTTTAAGCCAGGTATGAAGTGCAGATATCATCATCAGTCCCATGTCTGGTTTCTGTCAGGTCAAAAAAATTGCCTGATGTGGCAGAGCAGGTTCAGGGGGTATGACCTCTGATTATGGTCATTTCACCTTTGGCCCCCAGGAGGTTAGACAGACTAAGTAGAGGGCCTGGACTATGGCAGCTGGGGGCTCAGTGGCTTTAAACACAGGTCTTATCTGAGGGGACCTCCACTTACTGCAGGGTCATCTGGACTGTCACTCTGTCCTCCTGTGTGTATATCACAGATAATGTCAGGAGAAAGAGAGATACATCGCTCATTTCATCAATCAGTCAATTAGAGAGATGTCGTGTTTGTCATTCAGATATGGGTGTCAGACCTAACATAGCATTCATAGCATAGCATAGCATTTCAGTTGGATACTCATAATTGCCTCCATGCATTTGAAGTGAATGACAATAGTAGAAAATGGGGAGAAAAATGACATTTTGACCTGATGGAAGACTGAAACACTGACTGATTTAAATACATTTGTGTTAAACTTTGATACATTTTGCCACCACAATTTCCAGCCAGATGCATGTTTAAAAAGGGCTTAAGACAGAGAAACAATAAAGATATATGTAGGGGTGGATACCTCATTTTGCTTTTACATTGGCAGATGATTTCTAATCTCGAATGAAGCCTCTCTGTTTATGTGTGTATGATTGATTCAGAGCTGTTTGCGGAGTGTGTGCTATCAAAGCTAATATTTGCCCATGCAAGCACTGCTATTGATTTACTATGTAGCCACAAATGATCGTTAGTTGTGCAATACTTCCACTTCATAATCAAACAAACCACTCTATAGTCAGATACACAGTAATTATCATTCTTTGTTCTGTGTGATGTCATTGCTGTGCTCTTGGATCACACATTTAAATTCAAACTTTACAAAAAAATAGTTAATAGTTGGACCAAAATAATCATTCACACACAAGAATAATGATTTACCGGCTTGTGTCTCTGTGAATGAGGAAGTTCAGGTTCACTGTTGGTTTCCTTCAACTGAACTGTGCAGCAGAGAACAGCGGTAAAGCCCCGGCAGGTAGACAATTCACATTTCAGGCTGAGGTGACCACGCCCAGGGCTCAGACAGACAAAAGTTCACAGAGCTGACATTCAAGATTGGGGCTTTTCATTTGCATTTCATCTTCCTGCACACGACCCTGTTCTCATTCACTTCCTCTGTAGTGCGATACAGAAGCCTTGCTTTGTTTTTTACATGTCAAAAGTGTGAATTTGTTTGTGCCTTTAAATGCTGATTGCCTTTTTCGGCAGCCGGCCGGCAGCTTTGTGTTGTAGGTGTGAAGTGATTGTCTCAGCGTGTCAAGAGTCACACACGTTATAATGGGTTCACAGGACAAGGCATTTCAATAGGGACTTAAGCGCTTGAATGGAAATCCGTTATTACCGGGATCAGATCCAGGTGGGATTTCAGTTATGATCTCATACACTACTCGTTGTGTTCAGTGGGATAACATATGATCATATTGTGTTTTTTTTTTTTGTTTTTTTTTACGTGGGCCCTCTAATTAAAAATACCTAAGTGGTATGTAAAATGCCTTGTTGAGATCTACAGTACATGACCCTTCAGTAAAGCCTGTGAGCTTGTGACGTGAGTTCTTGGTGCTGATGGTTTTCGTAGGTCAGGACTCCTCCATTTTTAGAGCGTTTATGAGAGCAAGAGGCCCCCTCTGTAAAGTGACATGGATCCTGAGTGCTTCAGGTATTCACTGCTTCGTTTGTGTGTGTCATTCATTAGCCATACATCCGATACCACATGGGCACTATAGACTGGTAGTAGGGGGTGGGTGGGGGGGAGCTGTGATACGCTCAGGCCCAAGTGAGGCCCCCCTCCAAGTCCAACCATGTGTGTGATGTGAGGAATGAGTTGGTTCAGCTCCAGAGGCCGGTGCTTACAGACTCCTTTGCTGAGGGTCCAGAGCCGACAGCTGGCTCTACTACTGCTCACTGCCGCTCTCGAACACATTCATCACTACACATACACACACCTATACTTGTATACATTCGCCGGGGAGAAAAGCTGCCTATGTTGCTCCTAATAGTTTGGATGGTAGGATCGCTTAAATGGGAAGGACAGATACAGGATAAAATGTAGTTTAAAAAAAAAAAAAAAAAGAATCAGGTCAGCGACTTAATCAGCGACAACTTTTGATTCATCTCTTTTATTTTTTAGGGAAAAATGTGAAGTATTTGGTGGTTTCAGCTTCTAAACGGAATATCTTTGGGATTTCATCTGCTACTCAGACCAAACAAACAATTACTTAATATATTTAAACATATAGATAACACATTTGGTTCTGGGAACTTAACTAAACAATTAATTGAATATAGTGGATTACTCAATATATATACATTTATGCTTGATTATTATGTACACATTAACACACAGATGAACCGACACACAAACTTTAACTACTGTATATGGACACTCCCAGCACATAGGCATGCACAAGCATACATGTGCAACTTTAGAGAAGAGCGTAATGATAGTCAGTTTGTACTTTTATTATACTGGCGTCATGTATGTGACCATGTGTTCGCACTGCTGTCAGCTCGATAGTAGGTGGTGTGAGAGGCTCTCGTTGCTAGTCTCACCCCCACAGTGGTCTGCTGCTTGGAGCTGCTTTTGAAACAGCTGAACCGACTCTGTCCAAAGGGAACACAATTCACAGATTGTCAATATTATACTTCTGTTAGTGTATGGATGAGATATAACGTGGTCCAACCTTTATGCAAAGCTAAGGTAATGGTCTCCTGGCTGTAGCTTCATATTTAACGGACAGATATGAGAGTGGTATCAATCTTATTATCCAACCCTCAGCAATAAATAAATAGATATATAAGTATATTACCTCAAACTTTTCCTTGAAGCATAACTTTTTCCTTTAAGTATAATTTTTCATACCTTTCTTTCACATTAATAGAATTTATAGAGCTCATTAACTGTAACTAAGGTATCTATTTTAGTCTGTTACATACTGTAGGGGCTTTAAAAGAAGGTGGGAATGTGATTGGCTGTTGATGACTCATGACAGTAAAACATGAGTTTTCTCCATTAACTCAAAACTATCAGGTTGTCTGATCATTCAGCTCCATAGGAAATGAATAGATTTCCTGTGACTTGTATTTGTGTTGTTCGCAGTGTGACCACACTTACTTGTATTTACTCTCTAAGGTGTGTTTCAAGGTCGGGGAAGACTTTAGCATTTCCTCCCCTCCCCAAATGCATACACATGGACCATCTGTACGCTTATGACAAACACTACATGGACACACTGATATGAGTTGAGGCCTGTCAGTGTTGTAAGACAGTATTCATAAAATAAGAGGGGAGAGTTGTGGTTAGTTGTTGTGGTTTTGCTTCAGGGGGAAGTTGGTTTACTGCTGGGGTTATAATCCTTTGCCTCACACACATTAACATGTACACATATACACAGTCAGCCTTGTATTCCCATCCATACCTGCTCTCTGTAGTCACTCAGTCAGTGGGGTCCAGAGGGCTGCGGGTCTGATAAAGTGGAAATGGCCTATTATTACGAAGGCGATGACAGAAGCCGTGGGCAGGCATCAAACATGGCATACCTCTGGCATTGCGTAAGCAGAGCTGCCTTTTATCACACACTATTACTCTTTTTTCTTTTACACCATTTATCCTCCGTCATTCTCTCTCTCTCTCACACACTTTTCTCTTTTGAAAACCAACCTACTCACAGACAGCAATCTGAAACAAGTTTGAGAAACAGAGAGAGGAAAGCTTGTGTAGTCATACAACCCACAAACTTTGATTTCCATATAAAATAACCTGTCCTAAGTTACCAGGAAGTAAATCAATGTATATTTGTAATATTGATTGTGAATGGCTTGGTGAGTTGTCCATGTCCAACATTTCTTCTGGATGGATTGAAATTTTTGTTCAGGCATTTGTGGTCTCAAAGGATGAATCCCACTGACTTTGGTGATCCTCCCAAGTTTTCATCTAAATCCATCACATCAAATTTTTAGTCTGTCAGATACTTTGGTTTTTGATGAAATAACAGTACAACTAATAGCCTCTGACAGACTTTGGGTTTAGTGTTAATTAGCAAATATTAGCATGCTAACATGCTAAACTGAGATTCTGACCATGGTAAGCATTATACCTGCTAAACATCAGCATGTAAGCTTTATCATTGTGAGCCTGTTAGCATGTGCACATTAGCATTTCGCTAAAGCACAGCCTCACAGAGCTGCTAGCATGGCTGTAGACTTGTAGTCTTGTCATATGAGCCTTAAAAGTTGTGAATACCTGCTCTGTTTTAAGAATACTTAAAAAGTTATAATAACCATCGTTACAGTGAAGACACCTTTACACCACCCCTGGCTAAATGTAAAGTGTATGACATCTGTGCAGATTGAGGGTGTAGTTTCACCTTCTAAATCTGAAGACAATAATGGTGCAGTACTGTACACAACAACTTTGTCCTAATTGCTGTGGATCACAGCAGAACATAGTAGTTTGCTCACACATCCAAACACACACTCTTTTCTACAACTTTTCAAAAGGCAGTTATCATCTCCTGTGGTAAATAATTCTCTAGAAAACTAAAGACCTCCCACCAGGATTACACCACATCTGGTTAACCTGGCCCAGATGCAGGATCAATGGAGAACACACACACACCCTCTCTCTCTGACACACAGTTGTTTGTGTCTTACTAGGAGTCATGTCTTGGATGACTATCACAGACTTATCTTCCTACTTAATAGTCTCCACATTCCAGCCGCCGCCACAGGAATGACTTCACCTGCGAGCGAAACCAAGAGACATCCTTATAATTCCACTGAGAGTTTGCCTATAAATGTGTGTGTGCGTGTGCAATCATGCTTGTGTACCTACATGAAGTGTGTGTTCAGTCAAAGATCTTCAAGTACACACTCAAAACAGATACGTAGAATTGAGCAAATTGTCCTGTAGTAATGACTGAGGCGCCTGATACAACATTCCCATTCTCCTTCTCCTGTCAGCAATTTTCATACACACTCAAACACACACACACACACACACACACACACACACACACACACACACTCATAGCCAGAAGAGCTTGTGGTCTTATAATAGTGACCCTGCTCCTCCTCCTCTTGCTCTTGAAGGCATCAAAACATGTCACAACACGACCCCAAAACTTCAAGAACCTTCATTTTTGTGAAGAGCAGAAATATGTGATTGATTGAGGTTAAGACAGTAATTCATGGGACTATTAAAATTTGTCTCTTTGAGGGTCGAGTGAATAGCTCTGTGATGTTGGGGCGTGTACCTGCAGGTTCAGCCCAAGACATGCTTTACTGTTTCCTTGCTCTAATAAATGCCCCTTTATGTGAGGAGGGAGGGGGGCGAGAGAGTGGCAGAATGAAGAGGGAGAGGCAGTAATTTAAGGTGTCAAGAATCATGTTGTGCCATACAAATGATGAAGCTTGTGTAATCTCACATTCTGAAGGTGCTTGGACACATTGTTGGGATGCGGCCATTATTTTCTAGCAGCATCATAACCTTTTAGTGACAGGACAAACAGACAAATATTGTAGAAAGGAAAGTGATAACTGGTTATTTGTGCATTAACAACATAAAATTGATTGAGAAAGAAAAAGAAAATATGTAAAAGTTTGTTTTTTTTGTAATATAGAATCTGTAGATTGCCATGGGTGATTTAAGTCCTTTTGCCTCCCTTGAGATAAGAAGGTTTTATAACCTATACTACTCACTGACAGTAATTACTACCTTAATTTAAGTTAGGAATGCTGTCAATTTGTCAGAGTTGGACAGAATTACTGGGACCACCCACGATAAAACTACATTATGTGGTAATGTAGTGTCAAACACATGTCCACAAGCCAATAATGCTACTTTCCCCCTTTTTTTTTTTTTTTTTTTGGGGGGGGGGGGGGGGGGGTTGTCGTATAGTCTTTGGTGTTTCGTATACTTTACGATTATTTTATTATCAGTTATTCTTGTTCTATTGTATTGATTGAATCGTTTCGAGTCATTTTATCCCTAAAATCTCAAAGATGATCGAAATTGTTCATTTTGTCCAACCAAAAGTCCCAAACCCAACAGTATTTAGTTTACTGTCACATAAAGAAGATTAACAACTGCAAAGCTGGAATTTTGGCACTTTCTCTCGAAAATGACCTAAATGAGTCATCGGTTAATTATATGAAAATGTGACTTTTCATTACTTTAAGGAAGGTAGACCCTGAAATACAGAGAGAGGGAGGGAGATTCATCAAAAAAAAAAAACTGGGAAGTTGACAGAAAGTGATACGTCTCACTGCACTCCCTCCTTTTCTTTCCTGAAGCCGACTCATTACCACAGACCATTCTTGTCAGCCATGTCACCCAGCACAATACAGTGACATTTAACTGACCCTCTGGAGGAGAAGAGGGGGGGGGGGATAAACAGATGAGAAGGATGGGGGAGAAAGATACAAAGTGAGAGGATGGAAGTTCTGGCTATGATAAGCCACGAGAGGAAGGGATGAAAGGGAGGTAAAGTGAGAAATAAGGAGGAAGGAAGGGGAGAGGATAGAGGAGTGAGGTGGGGGGCATCTACTTTTTTTTTTTTTTTTACCCTCACATTCCCTCTTTTTCTGACTTCAAAGAATCTCCCGGTGAGAAGGAATTATTCCCGTCCACTCAACCGTACCACTTTGTTACGCCACTGTTTTCTGCCCGCTAGTCCTCTTCCCCTGCAACCCCCGATCATTCACTTACTGCGCCCACAGAGAATAGTCTTGTAAATGGGAAGTTACAGGCTTTACAGAAATGCTTTTAATGGTGCTATTATAGCTGATGCATTGAGGGGATGAATTGCACTTTGCATGCCAGATGCTGTTAACTCTGTGTTCCACATTTGCAGTACATTTCTGTCTTAATTTTCCTCTCTCAAAAGCGCACAACCCTGAGGGAATCACTAAGATCCCTGTAGATTAACATGATGAGGGCCCCAACCAGTAAAAACCCAGTAAGGGCCCATAAAACCCAGACGCAAAAAACACACGTGGAGCACAAACAGTCTTTGTAAAATGCACCTGAGCTACCCTCCACGACCTTTCTCTACTTGTTTTTTAATCCAAACAGAGAAAGAGAGAGAGAGAGCAGGGTATTTCAGTCGTGGCTTGTCCAGGCTGAATGAATCGGTGACGGCACAGGGCCAGAGGAGGATAGAAACATCAAGAGGTCAGCTGGCAGCCAGCAGCTCCAGGTGGGCTGCGAGCCTGGCTGAGCCCGACCAGCGCTCAGACATCTGCGTCTGTATCAACATTATTTCAACCCGCCGGCTGGACTGCTCGATGACTAACTGACGGACTGAATGCATGAATGAATCAATGATTTTCACTGCTTGACTGGCTGCCTGGCCGACTTATTTAATGACCGTGTGGATTCATGAATGACTCATTGATCGAGCAAATGTTTGGCTGGGTGACCAACTGGCCGACTGTGTATGAACAGCTGATACGCTACATATGTTACTGCTGTTCGTCAGTCAGGGCGATTAGCCAAAAATTCAGGATGTATTCTCAGCCTCCCAAGACTCCAACAACACTATAAATGCATACACACTTAGAAGTAGTAAAGATTAATAGGTCAGAATTTAAAACACACCCTACACACATTTTATTTGTGACTCACTGGTGCGTGTGATGTCAATCTGAATCCAGTGCAGGGATGGTGGCTCAATCACAGCCTGCACCGCCCCAAACGTAATTGAGTTTTTGGACATGTATTGGCAGCGGACATCTGAGATAACTGTATCCTCTGAAAGTGTACATCACACTGAATCTAAAAGTATCTGTCTTGTGTACATGTGTTCAGATTTGACTAAGTTATGCCCCCCCAGTTTTGGTAATGAAGTGCAATGGGGTTATAAGAAGTCTACCTTCACTACCTCCAGGAGTTGTGTCTCTTGCATTGCAGCTGCAGCTGCTGATCGTGTTGATAACTTCCCGTTGTTTTTAGAAGACCAGCATGCACCTGTCCCTTTCACCTCATGCAGTATCTTTGCCTCATGTCTGTCCCTGCACCTCTGAGCCTAACTTTTTATAGGTGGAAACTGCCCACTGCAACACGGATTGTAAATGCATTGAATGGCTATTCAAGGATAGGATTTTATTTGATGATTCCGGCTTTAAGGACCACCACACTGCTCGGTTGAACTCGATTTACACATCATTAATGAAAGAAAAAGATCTTTGAAGACATTTTACAAGCCTCAGTGTGTACGTACGTCTGCTTGCTGAGCATTCGCAGTGCCGTCTTCAGATAATTGTTAGCTTTCACTCTTCCTCTGACAGCCTGAAAGTTCCGGCTAATACATTAACGATTTATAGTGTTTCTCTGGACTTCCTGAAGTCGACAGCAGGTCTGAACGCAAGCCTCCAGGCCTCGAATTCTCGACAGGAGAACACAGGGTGAGGCAGTTGAGGAGTTTTACCGTGGCTAATTAGGGACAAAGGCAAAACTAACAATTATAGCAGCCTGCTTTTACAAAAGTCACTCTATTCCTCGGTGATCCCCTTTTTTCCTGCCTCTGTTGGAGATGACAGGAGACATAAAATGAGGAATGGCAGGCATTCTTTTCTTTTAGTGGCTAACCTTGTAACTTGCAGACTTGCGGCATGCTGAGGGGTACTTAAACAAAAAAGAGGAGAATATGTCTGATTTCCCTAACAATAGTAGTATTGTTTGAACAAAGCAGAAGTGGAAAACCCAGGGGAATAAGTGAGCGTGTCTCAATTTAACTTGAAAGCTACTCTCTTTGCTCAGCACCATTTATGTGTATATGTGGTGTATTCACCTGCATATAAATACCTTGATTCCACTAATGCTTCATTTAAGGTACAATTTTGTTTTGCCAGAGTATTTCAGGTCCAGAGTCATATGGTGTCATAATTGGACTAGTACTCACGTTAATCATGACCATAATGCAACTAAGATACTAAGATGCTAACTAAGACGAAATCACTTCATGGTTTAGAACTTAAATGTATTGTAATAATTATGTTAATAATAATAATAATAATAATTGTGAGGATATGCTGTTTTTCCTTGTATGAAATGATGGGAGTCTTGGAATATTGATTGTAATAAATGTATAATTTGAAGATTATGTACATTACGTCAGTATCAGGCAGTCTGTCCATTATGGCATTATTATAATTTTTGGCCATTTCTATAATACTATTACATTTACAGTGGATATTACTATGGTTGGTTGGCTTCCATGTTATGAGAATAAGAGTTTTAGTGCCAAAATATAATATGAAAATGTAAAGGTCTTGTTTTCAGATGAAAATCAGTCTCTTATTCTGGATGAGATTGTTTCTAACCTAACTGTTCTTGCAGCCGGTGTCTTTGAAAAGGGGTGGAGTTTGGCAAAGTGCCCCTTCTAATGCCAGCGGGGGTGGAGGCAGGATTGGGGGTATTGAACGGACATCCAGCGGGTGTCTGTGGCCTATTTGGGGGTGTCGTTAGGGTCAGTGTCTCCGAAGCTCTTTCCTTGCAGCGAAGAAGAAAACAACTCCACACTGGCACACATTCACACACACGCGCGCACACACACACACACACACACACACACACACACACATACACACATACACACGCACACACACAAATGTCTTGAAAATGTGCCTGACTCTTTTTAAATTGACACAAGTCTCTTGGTTTCCCAGGGCGACCCTCACCCCCCCACCCAAACACACGTACACACACACACACCAACCTGCCCCTCCCCTTTCCCCCCTCTGCCCCCCTCCCCCTGCTTTGTTGAAAAGAGCCAATGGTGCGTTGGCTGGTAACTAGGCACCCTATTTATCAGTTACCAGCACCAACAATAACTGTAACCCGACACCTCCTCAGAGAGAAAGAGATGGAGGAAAGTAGAGAGAGAGAGTTGGAATGAGATGGAGAAAGAAAAGAGTAAAACAGAAAATCAAGAATTTCTAGAAAAAACAAGTTTCAGTTGCTACTTACATTTAAATGATTAATATTATTATTTACCGAATCCGTTTTTTAAATGTATTTTAAGTACATTTCTTGTTCTTGCCAAGCAAAATTTAAACATTCAGTATTTTACTACTTCAATAAAATGTCGGTAATAAAAGTGAAAGAAAAAAAAACAAAAAACAAATATGTGAAAGAAAGCCAGGATGAGCAACAGCTAACGACAGAAGCAGAGAGAACGAGAGGATCTGGTGTCAGTGTAATGGATACCCGGGTCCTATTAGGCCATTCATGGCTGGGCAGCTTTTAAGAGAGCGGTGCAGGCCGATCTGTGAGCGGGCTTTTGATCATTGGGCGCCCCCCCACCAAACCGACCATTTGTCCACTGGTAGCTTATCAAAAGGGATCAATACGGAAGATTGCGGGAAAGGAGTAGTGGTGTGTGTGCATTATGTGCATTTCAATATCGTTTGTTTGTGTGTATGTGACTTCTACATTTGTGCAGAGCAGCAGAGCATGACCAACTGTTGACTAGGCTGCATGCACTTAGCATAGTGTGTGTGTGTGTGTGTGTGTGTGTGTGTGTGTGTGCGCACGTGCATTCCCGGTTATAGCTGAGTGACTTCCCTCCTATGAAACAGAATGGCCCATTTGACTCTTCACCTCTCTGTGATCTGTTGAATGAGGACTTTAAAAAGATCTAATACTGCTCATACTAATCAGCTGACCACACACACACTGAAAGAACCCTCGCTATGGTGATAACATCAGTAGACAACACCTATCCTGCAAAAACTATTAAATACATCAAGGTGTTTGTGTTCATGTGACTCAAAATCCTACATATGAATAAGGACAGATAGATGAGAGATGAAAAAGAGGAGATTTACTTTAATATCGAGGGGGTGACCATTGTGATTCTCTCACTTTTTAATGATGGACGGCCAAGTTGGACACAAGCAAAACACACCTTTGTTTTAACTCCTTTTCACATTCAGATTAAACAGGAAAAGTGCTGATGAATTTGATGAGATGTAACCAGCACACTCCGTTTATTCTTTTAAAGCATTATGATTTTTGGATTGTTGTTATTTGGTCAAACAAACAAACTAAAATGGTTCACTGGATTGCTCATCGCTTCATTGAAAGTTCCTGTAATCAGCGGGAGAATGAATTTGTAGTTGAGCTTCATTTAAATGCACTTTATAATCAATCATTATCTTCCATCATAAAAATCCTGCAGTTTGTTGGCTTTGCTTTTCCACCACAAAGGAACAGAGTCAACTGATACTATGTTTGATTGACATCTTTCACGTCAACAAACCAATAAATGAACCAGTGTTTGTTTGAAACAAACCAAACCGGTTATATGTGAAATCCACCAGAGTTTTCTACTTCTTCCTTTTCATCACCATGCAGCTCTGACAGGTCATAATGATGCTCATTCTAGTTTTTACACGATGTCCCGGGTTAATGGCTACCTGCTGGAGGTAATTTACAGTACAAGTTTGGACTGGTCTTTGCCTCAGCTGATCCCCGAACAGCTTTGTCCTGTGGATTTCTTGTCCACTTGATGTGCAGCATTTTCAAATGTCTCCTCCCTCATTCATTCAATCATTAATCCTTTCATCACTTCCTCCACTTTACCTGTCTTTCTTTTCAGTACGAGTATACGACAACCCCCTATTAAAAAAGCAGGTACCCACAGATATTAAATTTCAGATAGCACTCAAAACAAATCATATCAGTTGAAGGTGTTTTGAGGAAAACGGGATGACACTTACCACCACTTGATATTTGAGGTCGTTCTATTGAATGATTAATTAAAAGTGACGGTTGAATTACATTTTGCAATAGAAGTCTTCAATTAAGCTGTCTCTCAGTTGTCAGACCAGGACAGAGAAGCTGTTCCTGGATAATTTTTCTGTCTCGTTAATTTACCTTCAGACTGTGTGGGGTAAAACTTGGCCCATGTTGTTGCCTAAAGGGATTTTTTCTTTTTTTTCTTTTTTTTTTTGTCATCACATCATCTGTGTAAACAGAACCCGACGACACCTGGAAGCTGCGACCTTTGAACCTTTAATAAGAGGAAGTGGAGGGCTTTAACTCGATTAGTCGGCTCAGGAGAGCGGCCGACAGACATGGGGGCATAGAGAGAGAGAGAGAGAGAGAGAGAGAGAGAGAGGGCTGACACATCTAAAAGACTGAAACTTCATAAGTGCTTGAGTGAACAGCTAAGTGGATTTAACAGTGTTTTAAAATCAATTATGAAAGCAGTGCTACAGTTGGAGAGATCTGATACTGCCACCGATTGGCCTCCACATTTAGAGAGCTAATGGTGCTTGATAGTGCCCTGTTATGCCTGTGCTTTCTCTAGGCCTGATGTTGTGCAGCACAACTGGTGTTATGCTCTGAAATGTTATAATTAAGTTTGTCTGAGCAAGCCAAAGTACGCATCGCAGGACACTCGCCTAATTTAGTGGACAAAGAATTTATTCCCCATTGATTCACTCAGGTTGTGGGAAACTTAATCCAGTTTCTCACAATGTTCCCTCATGCTCTGTCTCACTTCCTCATCTTCCCATTTCTACTTCTCTCTGTCCCGAGGGTGTCTTCTCCAACTTGTTGAACACCAGAATGCGATGCACACTACCAGCTGCTGATTGTATCACCAGAAACCTTGTCACAACAACACGCCTGATGCCTTTTCTTTCTCCCTCTCTGTTTTCACGTCCACATCTGCACCTCAGTGATCAAGGTCTCTCTAGTATCTCCGTGATTAATTACCTTCTTTGGCAATAGTTTAGTGGGTGATGAGCTAACAAGTGCACTAATGCCAGTCAGCCCTCAGGCACTAAAACAAGCCAGGCGTTCATTTGGGCTCGTTTTGCATTGTCTGGCCTCCTCATCCGGGCTCGTTTAGTATTGTCTGGACAGGAACAGTGGTTCTATTCTTCTCACCCCTCTCTCTCAGGGATCCTAAATGGGACATAGATATTCTAGCTGGGTCGGTTCTTGGCCTGGCACTCGATGCCCCTGAGTGCTCTGCTTAAGTAGAGCCACTAAGGGCACTTGTGGAGGGCTTGTGAAAGTCCATTCTGCTTAAAGGTGGAGGTGGAAGGGAAGTTGATATGGCCGCGCAAGCTTCTGAACTCCCTCGTGTGCCAAGTCAAAGGTTTCAAACTGTGACATCTCGGTGTGTGGATGGTTTCTAACCCACTGTGTACACCGTACAACGTGGTGGATGTATATTGCAGTTTTCCATTGTGTTGGACAAAAAAAAAAAAAATCAATCAATACAGCTGTGTACTCTACAAACTTAACAGCCTGCACTTCACTTGCACTTAATGAGCGTAACTGTGACTGTGTAATGTGCTGGGAGTATTGTCAAAATGCTTTCGGGTGTACAGCAGTACTTGTGGCTAAATCAATCCAGTGTGCACACTAACATGGGACTGTGGCTGCAGCTGTTGTGTTGCTCGCTTTGTGGTTTCGCCATGTAGCTGGTGTAGCCTAATGTTCAGACCGGGAACAGCCCTACGTTAAAACAACACAGGTACCGACAGAGACACAAAATATGATACAGGAAGGCAACAGATCCAGGAGTTTAAAGGCTTTTCTATGTATGAGCAAGAGAGACAAACTACTTCTGTTGCGATGATTGCCAGGTAACAACAAGTCCTTCAACCTGAACGACCACATAGGTTGCTTGTCCTTATCCTCAGATACGACCCATAAGAGCGTACCAGTGGCAGGCGCACCAGACCTTTGTCGTCATGGTCACAATAATTAACATACTGTTAAAATTGTTGAACAGTCATAGGTAAAAGGAACACCATTGACGGTTTGGCATGGCAAACAGGTCGATCCATCCATCCACCTCACCGACTTTGTCACACTTGATACTACGTCACCCGACTTCCATCTTTGCTCCTTTTGTAGTCATTGGTTGCAATAGGTTGCTCACAAAGACGACCTGTGGGCTTGTTCTTTCACTGGACAGTCTCTCAGGTTGGAACGATACAGTGTTTATGATAAAAAGTCGCCTGCTGGAAATGTGTGCTTGCATGTATTTGATTGGCCCACCCTTTGCCTGGCAGAATAAACTTTTTTGCCGATGATCCTGCATTTTTTTGCGATGGTGGCCTCACAACACCATCACAGCAGTCCCAATCAGTCCAAAGTGGAGTCTATAATGGGCCAGTTCTAAAAAACTGATTCCTCAAATGTTGTACATTTGATATGGTTGCGCTCATCCAGTGATGATGGTACCAGCTGAGTGCAGAAAGAGTTCATGATGTTGTATACGTAAAGAAAAGCACTGTCAATCATGTAGCTGGTTTGACTTGACATCTGTTTCATGGAATTGCCCACGGAGCCGTTGATGGGCGTGTTTTGATATTACTACAGGAATAAATAAGAACTGCTTGGTTTAGAAGGAAAGGTGTTTCCTGTTCTGGGATTTTTGAAATGACCCCGTTCTGTCTCGTACTCCAGTTCTCTGTGCTGTCGTCCCACCTGTTCGTTCAAAGGGCTGTTTGATTGGTTCAGTCACTGATCCCGGTTCAGTCGGCGCGTCTGCGTGTAATCCCACCTGTTCTCCTGCTGTAATCGGGATGTTATCCTCCTGACAACTCAAGCACGCACCCACCCACCCAACACCCAAAAACCTCACCCACACTCCTCCCCTCTTCCACCACTCACTCCTGAGGGTGAATTGAGTCTTTTGTGTGCCTGCCGCCACTTTTCCCCCACCGGTGTGGTCACCACAGT
>NW_019525241.1:565573-613625 GCF_002814215.2 Seriola lalandi dorsalis | reverse complement strand
AAAAAAAAAAAAATCAATCAATACAGCTGTGTACTCTACAAACTTAACAGCCTGCACTTCACTTGCACTTAATGAGCGTAACTGTGACTGTGTAATGTGCTGGGAGTATTGTCAAAATGCTTTCGGGTGTACAGCAGTACTTGTGGCTAAATCAATCCAGTGTGCACACTAACATGGGACTGTGGCTGCAGCTGTTGTGTTGCTCGCTTTGTGGTTTCGCCATGTAGCTGGTGTAGCCTAATGTTCAGACCGGGAACAGCCCTACGTTAAAACAACACAGGTACCGACAGAGACACAAAATATGATACAGGAAGGCAACAGATCCAGGAGTTTAAAGGCTTTTCTATGTATGAGCAAGAGAGACAAACTACTTCTGTTGCGATGATTGCCAGGTAACAACAAGTCCTTCAACCTGAACGACCACATAGGTTGCTTGTCCTTATCCTCAGATACAACCCATAAGAGCGTACCAGTGGCAGGCGCACCAGACCTTTGTCGTCATGGTCACAATAATTAACATACTGTTAAAATTTTTTTGCGATGGTGGCCTCACAACACCATCACAGCAGTCCCAATCAGTCCAAAGTGGAGTCTATAATGGGCCAGTTCTAAAAAACTGATTCCTCAAATGTTGTACATTTGATATGGTTGCGCTCATCCAGTGATGATGGTACCAGCTGAGTGCAGAAAGAGTTCATGATGTTGTATACGTAAAGAAAAGCACTGTCAATCATGTAGCTGGTTTGACTTGACATCTGTTTCATGGAATTGCCCACGGAGCCGTTGATGGGCGTGTTTTGATATTACTACAGGAATAAATAAGAACTGCTTGGTTTAGAAGGAAAGGTGTTTCCTGTTCTGGGATTTTTGAAATGACCCCGTTCTGTCTCGTACTCCAGTTCTCTGTGCTGTCGTCCCACCTGTTCGTTCAAAGGGCTGTTTGATTGGTTCAGTCACTGATCCCGGTTCAGTCGGCGCGTCTGCGTGTAATCCCACCTGTTCTCCTGCTGTAATCGGGATGTTATCCTCCTGACAACTCAAGCACGCACCCACCCACCCAACACCCAAAAACCTCACCCACACTCCTCCCCTCTTCCACCACTCACTCCTGAGGGTGAATTGAGTCTTTTGTGTGCCTGCCGCCACTTTTCCCCCACCGGTGTGGTCACCACAGTGAGGAGGAGGATGAAGAGTTGAAGAGAGGAAGAGGTGAGAGGGAGAGAGGAGGGGAGGTCTTTGGCTTGCCCCCCCCCCCCCCCCCCCCCCCCCCCCAGCAACAGCTGTGTCTTTATGTGTATGTGTGTGTGTAGGCATGATGATATATGGTCACACATGCACACACGATTTGCAACTCTGCCACTATAGTTAATCAGCCTCCTGCATTAGAAGTGAAATACACACACATACACACTGTCTCCCTCCAGTTCTTTATTGCTGTTTTCATTCCCCCTTTCTTGCTCATGCCGCATATTAAATCACGTACAGTTTATCATCCTCCTTTCTCTCCCATCCTCTCGATGCCTCTGAGTCCACAGCTCCCCTCCCTCCTCCAAGATCTCCCCCCTGTCTAAAGTTGATCTCCATGTGTCTGCGAGAGTGTTCAAAGCTTAGTCCTCCCTGTCCTCAGCCCTTTGATCAGACGGACATACCTGAGGAAAAATATGGCCGACAGTTTGTGGAAAGAGATGAGAGGGGTTTTTGCTGAGTGCTTCCAGATATCAGCGAACACACACACATGCACACACACACAAACGCGTAAACATGAGCAGATGAGTGACAGCAGATGGGAAGTAAAGCGCTGAGTGTAAGCTGACAGAGGTTGTCAGGTAGAATCAGGGCTCTGTCAGTCCTTGTGTAAAGCTGTGATTACAATGGTAGTGAGCTGTTCTTGGCTGTGAGTTTACTTGTGTGACAAATTTAAGTTTTGGCTTTGTGATTCATCCAGAAATCATATTGTCAGTTTGACAGAAGTGCACCCGTTTGATGTGAAAAATGTTTTTAGATACCATGAAATACAATGCAGCAGGAGTCTGGTCCTATATATTTCTTTCTTAGAACACATAAATCTCTCTGTGGTCTATATCGGTTAACCCGCTGCCTCTGGCATTCCTGTGGTTAATCATCTACTCTTGGTTAGCCTTTGTTTGCATTTGAAATCACCACTGCATCTTTGTTTAGGCTAAACAATTAAAACACATACTTTATAATGGGAAAGTTGCTATTACACCCAACGAAGTGAGTTTTTTCTTACCCATACAGGGTTTTACTGCAGCTGATGAGGCTGATTTCAATGATGGATCCATGATTTGCTCCAGTTGTCCTTTGTAACCGTTGAAACCTTTGAAATGGAGCTGCCATTATTTCATTAGAATCGTCTTTTCATTGTTGTAACTGTTTAACTATGTTAATAATAATAATAATAATACCTGCCCCATATATCCCACCTGTACTTTTAGACATCTTATCTAATTTGAAAAGTCAGCAATTTTAACTTCTGTGACAATATGTAAGTATGTGTTTGATGGCAGCACTCGCTACAGCAGAGAGCAGCCAGGGCGACAGTCCAGGCCGCCATGAGTGCTAGTTTCGACGCTACTGTTTGGTCACTCAGACAGAATCGATAACACTTCACACTTCACTTCTTTTTTTTCTGCTGTAAAAAAAAAGAAAAAAGCTTTTAAAAGCTGGTCAAATATTTTCGAGGTAGTTGCCGTGCCCCCCCCCCCACTAACTAAATCCCCCAACTTGTCTTGGTGCCAGTGTGTGAGAGTCACTCCTTTACCATCCTCAGCTGTCGTTTCCTGCTCTCCAGTCTCCGAGTCATTTCTCCCTCATTTCCTGGTCTTGCTAATCTCTTTTTTTCCGCTCGTCTGTTATTCCCGCAGCAGCGGCTTTTACTTCTTTTGATTGATGGTGCTTTGATTGCGCTCACCTCAGTGTGATTTTTTTTGCGGGGTGATTCCCCTCTGCTGTCAGCGTACAGGATGTCTGTCAGTGTGTCTGCAGGCTGCTGATATGTGATCTGATGCTGAGAGAAAAGACGAGAAAAGGAGATGAGACTTGACATGATGTTGGACTCTGATCAGAACGGTTGGAATTACTATTGGGGGGCAACACTTCCTTTGAGGAAAACTAAAATGTCTTAATAGAGTACGGGCACATAAAGAATGATTGAAGAGATGAGAGAGAATATGGAACTAAGTTGAGAGCAGTTGAACGTTATTGTTTTGGGCAGTTCTTCCTATCACAGATGTTTTAATGGGAACTGGAAAGAGAAAAGAAAAGAAAAGAAAACAGAAGGAGAAATACACTGCTCAAAGTGTGTGTCTGTGTGTGTGTGTGTGTGTGTCTGTGTGTGTGTGTGTGTGTGTGTGTGGGTGTGTGTGTGTGTGTGTGTTTGATCAACTCTAAAGTCAAGCTCAGTGTTTGTTTTCCCTTCCTGATAGAGGTGTTCAGGTGTGTCCAATAAGGAGGAGCCGACGGTTGAATTCCTGCCCAGTGATTGGCTAGAAGCCACTCAGGTTACAGGCTTTGTATTGATTCAAATATCTGAAACCTTTTCTTCTAAAGTGGAGGCAGAGAGAGAGAAGAGAGATAGAGAGAGAGAGAGAGAGAGAGCGGGGGGAGAAAGAGAAAATTGGGAGGGAAGGAGGGAGAAAGTCGCCTGCTGCTCTCTGGGATTTGAAAGTACCTGACGGGGAGTTTTTCATTGGCTGCTCTTCTGTAAAACTTTAACTGTGCTGTAAAAAATGTTGCAGGGGTGAAAAAATGGCAGAGAAGAATTTTTTTTTTTTTTTTTTTTTTTACAATGCCCTGTCGTATAGGCTTCCTGCCTTAATAATGGTAGGTCTCCCTGGAGATTGTAACATTTTAAGCTCTCAATTTCTGTTCTCTTTAGTTGTGGTAAATGTCAGCAAGATGGAAATAACTTCATCTGCTGATCATGACTAATGAGGAAGGAAACAGGTTCAGTTTGGGTATTTTTACAAGTAAAACTGGTGTTTTTTTCCTTGATCCTTTCAACAGCCTCAAGAATTAAAAAAAGAATGAAAAGAAAGCGGTGGACTATTAATTATTTCAACCCCTCACTGAGAGTTCAGGACGGCAAAACTGATCCTCCTCTCTGTGTAAAAGGGGGTGGGTAAAGTGTGTCTCTCTGGTGGGCTCGACACCTCTCTGAAACCTGTCGGAGCGACAGATGTCTTGTTTGTTTGCTATTGTTTTACAGACCGTCCCTCCCAGTAACTGACTAAACAGTGTTGTTGATTTTTACACCACGGAGTTGGGGAGGGGCGACGGCCACCAGAGTTGAAGTCGACTGCATCTCTGTACAACATGTATATGCACATTCATTTCCAAGAGAAAGGTCCCGTCTTGTCTGTTGTATTTTCGTGGATATGGATAATTATGTCCTCAATGATATTGCTTTTCTGTAGGAAAAAGGGCCTTGGATACAGTTTGATTATAATTTGGTGACAGTGTCATTACCACTAATTATCTCATTTCATTCAACTCTGAATGAAATTCAAATGTGGTATTGCATAAGATTTTCCTTGCCAGTTTTTTCTTCTTTCAAATCAAGTTAATAACTACAAAACTTAATAGGATTTAGTGTGTATTTAAGTGTGTATATATATATATATATATATATATGTGTGTGTGTGTGTGTGTGTGTGTGTGTGTGTGTGTGTGTTTTTATGTGCAAATTTGTGTGTGTGTGCTTGTCGCTCACAGTGACAGCTGCATGGAATGCGTGTGTGTACAATTTACTTTGGTTACAACGAGCACAAACCACAGACGGACACCTGTGTGTCTGTGTGTGTCTGTGTCTGTGTGTGTGTGGGAGAGAGAGAGAACTATATAGTCTTACAAGCACACAGGCAGCTGACAGACAAAAGTATTGGCTTATTTGTGTGTCTGTAATCGGCACAAGTGTGTGTTCATTTGTCCTCATGCACAAACACAAGCGTGTCACTGGGGCGGCTCGCTTCACAGCTCATTAACGGCCCTTATCACCTCTGCAGCCCTCACCACCTACGCTGCAGGCCTCTCACTGGCCCTCTGATAATATCTTCTTTTGTTTGCCAGTAATTAGTCCACCTACAATGTAATAAAAACAACCCACAATAATGACTAAACTAACAGATTCCAATTAATGCCATCAATCGTGCAAATTAATTTATTTGGACACACATTCATTAGTGCTGTCAGGCTGTAAAAGTGCAATAACTGACTCATAATGTGCTGTAATGCTTTTAAATGTGTTAAACCAACAGTGCAGATACAATTTATGCCAGCTAATAGAGATAAGAGGGTGTGCGAGTTAATTAATGATTTACCCATGATACTTCAAAAGTGTTCAGATCGCACCACGGCTTTGATACTCGCACTTCTTGTTTTTACTTGGAGGGTTGACTATTAAAAAAAACTCACAGTAGTATTAAGTCCTTTTAAACCTGTGTGTGTCTGTTTGTGCTCATCTGCTTTTGTGTGTATGTGTGTGTGTGTGTGTGTGAGGGTGATGGCATGCTGACACACATAGGATTCTTTTTTCCATGGTATCTCCCTGTGACACACCCTTTCCATGGGTTCAGCCCATCCTCTGCCTGTGTGTGTGATCCCATGATAGCAGCTGGTGGCCTCTATAAATAGTCCTGGTTGGGGTGCCCCTGGAAAGAGAAAGGAAACAAACAACTATCTTGTAAAAGCGTATCAGATGTAAAATCTTAATTATTTTATTAATTCTCTGTGTTGGTCAGAAAGTCATTTTTGATAAGAAAGGTAACAGATACTATCTTCTTCTTGCAGTATGTAAAAAGCAACATGTTGCAGTGCTCGGGTTATAATTGGCATGATTGCACAGCTAATGGGATCTCAATTAGGGTTTTCTCAGCACTGCCACCTTGTCTTCTTCTGCCTCATAAATTCTGCTTCTCATCTCCCCCTGATCCCTGTGTGTGATCTTTTCCCTCATGCTCCGACATTTTTGGATCCAGTACTGGTCTCCTATGGCGCTCTGCGGTGTCGCTGCTCTTCTTGATCTTTCACACCAATGTTTCCCTCCCTCGCCACCACCGTCATGTGCCAATCAGACTGCCCCACCCGCTTCAGGAGGCTAATAATTCTTACAGCCCCGACTGCATCATAGTGTAGTTTACTTTAGTCAATAAATAGCTTGGCTTGTGTATAGAATAGGTGATGAAGTCCCGTGTCAGTCAGCGTCTAAAGGACATACACTGAGCGTTTGCTTTCAGTGTGTAGTCTGTGTGTTGGTTTGTGACATGTAGAGAGAAAAAGAGAACAACCATGAGCCATTAAAATACTTCTACTTTCTAAATCATAATAGCATGTACAGTAACATCTCCACCACATTGTGAGTCCACGCAGGCTAACTGTGCAGTATTTGTATGTGTGTAAACTATAAGCTGATGGATCTCTGGCGGCGAGTGGGATACCATTGTGTTCCCAGACACAGAGGGAGAGACAGGTGTGGGGAATAAACACAGTAGCCAGCAGATACTCTGTCTGTTAGCAATGTGTTGAATGAGCACCTCCATTCCAGGACATTACACCACAGCTGCTGCTTAATGTCACTGCCCTGCAGAGTGACTTGTTAATGCGTGTCTGAATTTGTGTGTGTGCTCTTTTTGTTACTCTTGTTACCACCCACCTTGATTTATGTCCCTGCAGCCGCGATCGCAGCAATAGCTTGGCTACACTGAACGAACTGACCCTCATGTTGCCTCCCTTTGTGAGTTATTCATCCGGATGCAGTTGGAGTTGACCTCCAGTCTGGTTAGCAGTTAGCATGAGGCTAGCCCGATGAACCGGCCTGTCCACACCCTGCTCTGATTGACAGTGCATCTGTGTTTGTGTGAGGAGGAGGTTTAAGGTCCTGAGAAATGACCTCATGTATGTCTGAGAGTGACAGGGCACCTGTGCCCGAACCTCACCATGACTCTTTCACCCCTAAACCTACACACAGATATACCACACACTCCAGTGCTCGGTATGGTGCAGCAAAGCTGTGCAATCCGACCCATCTCCCCATCCCGCTTCAACAGTATTATCCCCCCTGCCAATTTCATCTGGCCTCACCACCTGTTGTCAGCTGTATTTCACCCAGCCCGTGCACTCTGCAGCCTATAGCCTTCTGTTTCCCTCCATATGCACTAGAGCTTACAGTTGTGCTAGAAGTAGGTCTGAGACCAGACCCAGCCCTCCCCAGGGGCAGAAATCCTAGACTGATCCAATTACTCCCAGCCAAGGCTTGAATCAGAACGAATCTGCAGCGACTGGCAACTACTTAATTCAATCTAGAGGCAGAAGTGTTACACAGTAAACAAGTCAAGCTGTTGAGCTGGCGAGTAAAAAAGCGCAGAGAGGGCAAAAGACATAGGACTGGGTCTAACCAATATGTGTTAAAGCTGTGCTTAGCAAATATTTAGCATACATTAGCAATAAGCCCTGCGCAGACTTGAAACTGACCGTTAGTTATATTAGAATTTAGGGCACGGTTAGCATCTCTTTTCTATTCTGTTTGTCTTTGGGAAGATTTCTTGAGGTGACTTTGCCATGTTGTGTTTGCAAGAAAAAGTCTTTTACACTTTCATAATACTGTAACCTCTATATTACAATACAAAAAAAATTCTGCTCCTTTATTTCCATGTCAAAAGATTATCAGCTGGTGACGGTGCTAACGTTTTGCTTCGGACATGCAGCTTTAGCCTCAAAACTTTTTTGTCTCATTACGTAGCACTGAATTAGCACAATATCATGTATGTAGCCATCAAATAAATATTTAAGACCCTTTTGCAACTTTCTGTTTTTTAAACAGGTCAGCTGGAAACATTAAAAAGTCAGCAAGAGCCAGTTTTCAATCAACTCAAGCAGCTAACGCTAACTAACTAGCAGTTGTCATTTCAGCTGACCAAAAATGAAAAGGCCTGGTTTGTCCACCCACTTTTTAAACGAATAGTCACACATTTTGCGTCATCAATCTGCCATTGTGTTGGTGCTTGATTTTAAATCTAATTTGATTCTTAAAACATTTTGATAATTATATTTTCATATTTAAAATGCAGGATGAATGTTTTTTTTCTTATTTAGCTGGTCACTTAAACTTTCTGTTAAAGAATAAATTAAAAAAAAAAAAAAACACACACACATAATTTTTCTACATTAATAACATACAGCCAGAGAATGGCAGAGAAGCGAGAAAGCAGACCAGACAGTAAATCCAGGCAATATGGCCGTCACATCTCTTCAAGGGCATAAGCGAAGAAAAGAAATACTGTATACACACACCTTGACAGGAAGTAAATCATTACTACTGTATTGTATAGCAGGTGTACTGTCAGCTGTTTTTACTGGAGGAGGTGTCTTTTATTTTGAAAATGACAAAAGCCTTCTGATAGACTTTTCTCAACTTTCGTTCTCTTATTACTCCTCGGAAACCTTAGAAACACCTTTGGCTTACAAGTGTGTGTTGTGGTTGGCTAAATGTGACCTTCTTCTGCTCTGCTGATATGCACTGTATCTCAGAAAGCACTCACCTTGCTGAAACCTGGCCTCATGTCTAAGAACACAAGACTTGATTTGGGTCCTTTTGTTCTGTGTCGGCAAATTTGGCTGTCTTTGAACTTTTGTTTCAGTCTACACAGTTAAGTTTACTCTTGTTAACATATTACATCTAAACCTGTTGCCTTGTTATCATTTACTGCCATAGAGCTGCCAATAAGTGTGTAGTCAAATATCTACTCTCTCTTTCTTCCAGATGGCATCCATCGTGTCGTGGCTCGCTGCACACTGCGTGTCACCATCATCACCGATGACATGCTGACCAACAGCATCACTGTGCGGCTGGAGAACATGTCCCAGGAGCGCTTCCTCTCTCCCCTGCTCACCCTCTTCCTTGAGGGCGTAGCGGCTGTGCTCTCCACCAAACGGGAAGCAGTGTTTGTGTTCAACATCCAAAATGACACCGACGTGCAAGGCTCCATCCTCAACGTAACCTTCTCGGCGATGCAGCCTGGAGGCGCCCCGGGTAAAGGGACGTTCTTCCCATCTGAGGAGCTGCAAGAGCAGATCTACCTAAACAGGACTTTGCTCCGGCTGATATCTTCTCAGGAGGTACAGACACACAAGGGCACATCACATTAATGGAGGAAATCCAAAAACAGATCCATTAACGTGACTGAAATTTTCCTCTTCTCTCCAGGTGCTGCCGTTTGATGACAACATCTGCCTACGCGAGCCCTGTGAGAACTACATGAAGTGTGTATCCGTGCTGAAGTTCGACAGCTCCCCTCCCTTCATCGCCTCAGAGACGGTCCTGTTTCGGCCCATCCACCCCATCAACGGGCTGCGCTGCCGCTGTCCGCTCGGTTTCACCGGGGACTACTGCGAGACCGAGATCGACCTGTGCTACTCAGGACCGTGCAAGAACAACGGCAGGTGCCGCAGCCGAGAGGGAGGATACACCTGCGAGTGCCTGGAAGACTTCACAGGTGAGTTGGAAAAAAAAAAAAAAAAAAAATTAAACAAATGTTGAACAAATGTTAGTACTTATTTTATTTTAAAAGAAGTCAACATGAATTATCTGAGTATCCAGTTTTTTCTGCTCAGACCCATTAAAAACTATCAAAATTGTTATGACGAGCGGATTTTGCAGTTTATAGCAAACAAATGATGTTGGTGACAACCTTTTTCACAGTTAGTCTCTTCTTCTTACCATGTATTTTTTTTGCCTTAACAACACTATACTGTATTGTGCTTAATACAAATGACTATATTATTAATATGTGTGTCTTAAAACAACCGCAGAAGACTTTTTTTCTCCAAAGAAAACTACAAAAGTCTATTATAAGCATGTGCAGGGTTTCCTTTTGTGTCTCACAATAGCTTTAATGACTTGTACAAAACTGCCAAACCACACTGACAGGTTGTAAAAGCTCTCAACACCTATTGTTGTAGCTTGAGGTCGACCCCAGTGCAGGAAGAGAAAACATGCTTTGTAATACTGTAGGTATAGCCATCTCCGCACACACACATACACACCTTCAGTACAGTAGATTTATTGCTGTATAGAGGTGTGAGGAATGCTGACTATACTGGCTAAACCAGATCCGTCTCAAATATCACTTAACCCATTACCCAAAACCACATTAGCTTTAATAACTTTAAAGCCTTAAAACTCACAATAGAGTGAAATATAACTATAATTTAAAGCAGCTCCAATAATTTTTGAATTAATATTGGAATAAAAGCCAAATGGTCTGTCTTCCTGAAAGCTGTGAGTTGAAGTGACTCTTCCTGGCATTCACATGGTAGATGAGCTATGGGAAGAGTCGGAAGCTTTCATCATTCCCATTGAAAATCACTTTCTGAAATATTTCCCGATGCCAGTGATCTTCCCTCCACAACTTCCCCCTTGTACATCTGATACCTGCCGGACAGTCCCCGCTCCTCTGTCTCCCCCTAATAGAGCCTAGAGGGCTCTGACAACCTCCATCCCTCCTCTCCCTCCGTCTCTCCCGACACTCTACCTCTCCTCTCCTTCTCTTCCTCCATCTTATCTGATGTAATTACCTGATTATAGCTGCCCTCTCCCGCCTTCTTCTCCTCCTTCCCATGTCCATCCTCTCCACTCACCCGTCATATTTCCCTTACCTACATCTCGCTGGCCCAGCTTTGAAGGTCACAGTTCAACTCCAGATAGTCAGGGCCCATCAGGGGCCATTAGGGGGCTGATGACAGCGGGGGCCCGCTCTGTCCTCCTTGGGTTTCCTACATTACAGGGAAATAGATCCTTATAATTCTCCCTCGGAAAAAAGGATTATGCTGAGGAGAGAAGGGCCATTAGCTGGTTCCAGGCAGTGGTGTCGGGGGTCTGTGTGTGTCCTGGGTGGAGGGCTCTTGTCTGGACAGCAAGTTGACACACAACACTGCATGGGACATAGAGGCACCTATTACAAATAATATTACAGTCAGAAAGAGATCTCCTGGTGTATTAGTGGAGGAATTTAAATGAGCAGAGCCAGGAAACTGGGCCCAACTCACTGATTTTGGACAAAGCTAGATCCACATGGTCATTTAGCTGGAATTTCCCATGGAGAGAGCCACTGCAGTAAGTAGCTGAATTAGATAATGTAATATAATAAATTTGATATTGACAAGCATTGTAGCTGTAGATATTACTCACCTCAGTAGAGGCAACTGAGGCTGCTGGTCAGTCATTATCACGTCAAATGCAACTGTAGATTAAAAAGTAAATATCACAATTAATTAATCTAATTTCTCTAATCTTATGGTTCTTGAGAAGAGGTGGAAATGCAAAAAAAAAAAAAAATTATTCCAAATATATTCCATTTCCAGGTCTACAACAGGACCAACAGTTAAAGGTGCTTTGTTTACACTCAGACCTGTTTTGCTTATGTTAAGTGTTACCTACCAAAACGTTCTACATATATCCTTTAGGGCAAACAACACATTCCTTCCCCATAAAACACTTGCAAAGCTGCACATGTGAATTGCACCAACCAGATGCCTGTGTGTCCCAGTCATGGGTGTATTGAAGAGAACTGTTCAGCGATGGCACGCCATTCATTCCTGTGAGAGCTGCTCACTTGGTGCATCTGACCGGATCCAAATTCTGATAATAAAGTCATGTGTCTGGTTTATGATGGTCAGAAATATATTTTCCATTTGACAACTGATCCTTTACCTGTGATTATGTATGGGAAACTTGTTTTTAGTGTCAGTTAGTGCCATGTGATCAGTTTCTGAGAATGAAAGACTTGAATCTGTTCCACCTATTTGGTCCATTTTATCAGGTGCCAACAACAAAGTCCCTCTAAAAACAGAAATAACATTTCTCCACTGACCAATAGCCCATACCTGCATATTAAAGCACTGATGAATAATCACACTGACCTATTTAGATGCCTTAAACGTAAAGTTCATTTAAATGTAATTCTGGGCTATATTGTACATGGCTAGTTAAAGTAGATGTAGAAGTAGTTCTGGGAAAGTGGGAAAACACAGTGGATGTTTTCTGTAACTTCATAAAACCCTAGTTGGAGTGACGCTAACAAGGATTTAGCTGGTCAACTTTTATCTGATCTTTACATGGTTTAAAAGTATCAGCATGAGTTCAGCCACGGATGGAACTTAATAGAGGAATGTTATCCCTGTCTTCAGCTCTTTCTTTCTTTCTTTCTTTCTTTCTTTCTTTCTTATGTTTTTGCTCTTCTCACTCCCTTTCCACCCTCCTTGCTTCTCTTTTATCTCCCATCCTCTCTCTTCTCTCCAAATATGGCCAAATTACTTAGTGGCTAAGACCTGTGCATCCCAGAGAAAGGCCTATAAACAGGGCTTTGTAGTTGCTGCTAGTGTTTAGATAGAGCCTTTCTTGAACTGATATTTTAAAAGGGGCCTTAACAACAAAACACAAACCTGCAGACTCAATAGGGGAAGGTACATGTGCTTGATTGATAATCAAAGGCATCTTATTAAAACAACTGGATTCCAATCAGCTGATTTGAAGTCTGTAGTTCAGTCAAGGGTGGACAACATGCTTCACAGGAAAGATGAAAGGAAAATGAATTGAGGTGATATGACAGGTAATTTATCATTCACATAGCATTGAAGTTGCAACACACAGCTCATACACACTATGCATACACTGAGATATATGGACGAGGCTTGAATGTCAAACCAAGGCATTTTGGGATGATACTGCAGTACATACAACAGTTGCAACACAACACAGTGATTTCTCCATCTTTTTTCACACAGGTGAACACTGCGAGCTGAATGCATCATCAGGCCGCTGTGTGCCCGGTGTGTGTAAGAACGGCGGCAAGTGTGTCAACCGGCTGGCAGGCGGTTTCATGTGCCAGTGTCCACCAGGGGAGTACGAGAAGCCCTACTGCGAGATGACCACCCGCAGCTTCCCCGGACAGTCCTTCATCACCTTCAGAGGCCTGCGGCAAAGGTTCCACTTCACCGTCTCCTTCATGTAAGTACTGTCTTAACCTTGCTTTCCTCTTTTGTTCCTCTCTTCCATACTTCTACCCCCGCTTCCCTACCTTATTAATTTACCACTAACTGCCAGACACTCCCTTTTGAATAACTGTCTGGATGAAATTCAGCTGAAAATAAAGGTAACTGATTACGCCTCAAGCTTTCCGCTCTTGCATGTCACAGCCGCAGCTTCCAATCATAAAAGTGGCAGATTTACCACTCAAAATGTTAAGTCATTTTTAGAAACAATGGATCCTTGATTTTAGAGAGAGGTGGACAAAAGCAGCTCAGAGCCAGTGACTTGATTTTTCTGGCTGAAATAACAACTTTTTATTTATTTATTTATTTGGTTACTGACAGTAGTTAATAATGTGCTTCTCTGCCTTGGAATTAATGCAAATTGTTACTACTCTACATAGTAAGCTAGTTAGCCAAGCAGGCTAACGATGACAGCTAATGTTAGAGTAGATAAACACACGGTTTAATCCATTATTTACATTTACGTCCTCCAAAACTTTTTAGTTCCCGAAAATTGCTTTTAAACACTATTAGAAAGTTGGCAAAGAGTATGGTAAAGATGTATGAAATTTTGGCTGTTCTCAACTGTCTGGACAATATTTAATAGTTTTTTTCCTCTGCCACCTGGGATTGCTACACCACACATCTTTCCACTATATGCTGTAACTGCAGTAAGTCTGTGATAATGATAATTTAGGGAGTGTGAGGAGCTGCACAAATAAACAGTTCAGCGAGCTAAAGTGTGTCAACCACGGCGTGCTGAGACATGTACGCACTTTTCCATTGTTTCTCAGTTCCCTCCTTTCGATAGGAGCCTGCATATACACATATAAGAGCAAAGAAGACACACACTCTGCCTAAATCTGCAACTTCATGAGGTGTGCTCGTGTTTACACGTTTTCAAACAAACTGAAACTGCTGGTGTAAAATAACCCTGGTTCAACAAGTTTTTGTCATACAGTAAATATTATGCAGAGAAAAACTTTTAGCGCTTGTGAATAGGTAAGATAAGTTTGATAGCGCGAGTCCATCGACAGCGTGACGGTGAGAAAGGTTTGCAATGCGGTGAAAACAGGAAAGGCAGTGTGATGAGTTTCCCTTATCGGTGTTTGGCTACAGCCATCCTGACTTCCTGCCCTCCTGGCCTCACTGGCATCTGCCGGCTGACTCCTCTGCCCTCACCTTACACTCTTCACACACAAACAGCTACGCATGTGAACTTTGTACCCTCGTAGAACAAACACATGGGAAGGTACTGGCCCAGATAGCAGGTCTCTCTCCGGCTCTGACATGTGGGATACGCTCGAGCATCATCTAAGGCATGAGAACAGTTTCCTCTCTGCAGCCCACCAGCTTTACACATCCTGCCTTTCCTGTCCAAGTGACTTTTCCTCAAGAGCTCCTCGGCCCTTTCATCGTAAAGCTATCTGCAAGGCCTTCAACCGTTCAGTCCCGGTCTGTTTGAGTTGGATAGGTGATTAGTAATGTGACAGGAAACATGAGCCAGAGAAACCGCTGGAATTCACTCAACCTTTTCTGTGACACAAATCTGAATGTTCACTGTTGTATTTCAAGTCTGACCACCAAAGCTAACACCCAATTTTTGGGTTCATTGTTGTTCATGCTGTTCCTCCAACTATCAAAATAAAGAACCTGAAGAAAAACGTTTTTAAAAAAAACAAACTCCCATCCGTCTCTGCAGGTTTGCCACCAGAGAAAGAAACGCTCTGCTTCTCTACAATGGCAGATTTAATGAGAAACATGATTTCATCGCCCTGGAGATCATCGACGAACAGATTCAGCTCACCTTCTCTGGAGGTGAGGCCTCATCATGTGTGTTTGCCTGCCAGTGTATTTGTGGTGACCACTTACAGTAATTGTTGTTAATATCAGCTACACTCTAAGTAGATTAAGCCAGGGGTAAGCACACCTTATCTGAAGGGACTTTTACAAAGAGCTGGATAAATAGCTCTTATCAGCATGTGCTTTTTCTTTTGACAAGGGTGTGTGTTTTTGTGTATGTGTGAGCTAGTGTGTGCATGTATCCAAATGTTCACAGTTTGGACATGTTAAATTTGTGTGTGTGTGTGTGTGTGTGTGTGTGTGTGTGTGTGTGTGTGTGTGTGTGTACAGTATGTGTGTTTCTCTACATTTAGGTAAGAGAGATGGGTGTGTGTTACTATTTTGAAAGCAGCTGCTTCCTCAAAGTGGGAGCTGCCAGACTGATTAATGATGCCTCAGACACTTAGCTGGCCAAAAAACACCTCCGCAACACACACACACACAGACACACACACACTCGCTAAAGCCCATGATCAGCAAAGCACTCGAAACTGGGATTTTTTCAGAAATAGTTTTTAAAGCGTGCATGCGCTCACAAAAATATGCACACGCATACTTACACTCACACACATACAGCTCAAGTGCAATCAAACACACACCCACAATCACTGTTAAAACGTCTAACTATTGGATTGCAGATCAAACACATACTCCATGGACTGGTGACTGTTGTTTTCAGAGTCGGTCTACTTTCTCATGGTACCAAACAGGGAGGAATCCACTTCAATATGATTATGCTGGGTGAAGGCTGTTTGGGAAGCAGGCCAAGTCCATGTGCCCTGCTTCAGATCTGAAATATGACTAAATGCTGAATGTATGAATCATCCAATTAAATGCTCGAAGTAGGCCATCATTTAGTTACACAAACTGCGCCCTCTTTCTGTTCTGTTTTTCACGTGCACAGCCAGAAAAACAGCCATCACTTATTAACTTCCTCTCTCATACACTCATATACAAAGACTCACACGCATTTCTTGTCAGAGTTGCTGCACGGCTTACTGATTTCCAGAGTAGTGGATTCCTGCCCAGGCTGCTCCTGCCTTTGACAAACACAGTAAAACCCCCAGTAAATCTACTGCCTTTGTGCTCTACAATCTTCTCACTGAGAGCCATTGATACTGCAGACTTACACTGGCTTTCCCAACAGTTGATTGATATGACTATGGTGTATGTGTATCTGAGTGTGTCAGTCTGTGTGTGTCAAGATATAGGACATGGAATTTCCTCTATTGGTCACTTCAATTTATAACCTGTTGAATATTGAGTGAAGTAAAAATTCATTAAAGCAAGACTAATTAACTTTTAAAAGACAATAAAACACAATCATCCTCCTATAAATGAAAAGTTGAAGTCATAAGAAATAAAACAAACTATGACTCAGTTTATTTCACCCAGGGGTTTTGCAGCTGCAGCCTCACTTGCTCTGCTATGACCACTAGCTCATAGTGGCTAATGTTTGCTAGCAAATTATGTAATTCAAAGCAAACTCCAGAGTCTGTTTTTTGACTTAATGACTCCTCCCTACTTGTGCTGGTTTTACAACATGTTGAAACGTGTCACAGCTAAACATTTCACCGGTTCCAAAAGTAAAACTAATTAATGAGTGAAACAAGTTTCAAATCATCAGGAGACATGTTTAGTGTGGCTCCACCCCGCCCTCAGAAAAAAGTTACACTCTATTGTTTGAAATTAATAATGTGAAGATGTTAATCTATAAAGCAGCAGATGTAAACAGCAGCTGTGTTATATCATTTAACTGACATCATATTCACTATTCACTGTTCCTTTCTTTCCTCTCACCCCCCCCACCCTCATAAACTTTTCCCTGCTATCTTTTCTTCCTCTCTCGATTCCTCTCTTCCACCCTCCCTTCTCCATCTTTACTTCCCCCATCCCTGTTCCTGTTGTTCCTCCCACGTGTCCAACCTCTGTCCCTTCACCTGCATCCTCTTTCCTCCCTCCTTCCCTTGTCGCCCAGGTGAGACAAAGACCACGGTTTCTCCCTACATCACAGGCGGGGTCAGTGACGGCCAGTGGCACTCTGTCCAGCTCCATTACTACAACAAGGTAAGGAAGTTAACCACCCACCCAGCCGACCGCAGCTGCTCCTGCTTGAGTAGGCTTTTTAGATTAAAAAATTAGATTGGGGGGTAAAAGAAGTTTGCTGCTGCGAATATTGCATTTTTCCATCAAGTGCGCAGCCCGTACTGAAGGTCAAGATCAAGGGTGTTAAGGGTGAGCAAACTCAGCAGTGATAATGCGGGAGTGAAGCGCATGATATGTGGCTTTCTTTGAGGCTACCAAGGCGGTTGACCTTGACTGCTGATTTGGGAGATTGTGTTAACTGTACAGGTTTGACTCGTGATGTTAACTCTGCAACTTCTGAAAGAAGCGCTGAGGGCTGAAGCTTCAGCTTCAAGGGTCAAGAGTTCATCAAGTGTATTTTTCCCACTAGACAGCTTTAGTACATCCAGTACGTGTTTCCGAGTCAAAGGTAGATCGTCTTCACATGCTGCCTATCTATGCATACTTCAGTAATGGTACAATCTCAGTTTAATCTCAATGACTGACAAAAGGATTTCTCTCTTACCACAGTTTGTTTTATTCACAGTGTCTAAAGTTGTTTTTCGAAACGTTCCCACGATGTTCCTCTTTCCTCTTTGCTAAGTCCAATCTCGGAAAGAGAGACAGCGATTATTTCACAACCTAGCTCATGTAACCACTTCACTTGTAATATCATATTAGAAGGGCTTACATCGCAGTCAATTGCTGGTATTATCTTCCAACAAACTTCCAGAGCCTGCAGGGATTGTTCTTATAAGACTATACCAGACAGGAAATTAGATAACACTGTCTTTTTGAACATGTACATCCACTAGCTTTGTGTCTTCATTATATAATTTATTAGAATTTACAACCATAGTTTTCCCACTATAAGTAGCCATATTATGCATGAAAACTCTGAGTTTAAGTATAGAATTGCTAATAGGACAATTATCCTCATTCTTACCTGCACAAAGATAAATAATAATCATCTTGTGCATGAATTCTGATTTTCTATTTATTTTTTACTGATTTAAAGCTCAATGAGCAGTTAATTTGCCACTTTCCTTAAATGAAGCTAATGGATTCTAGCCTCATGCGCATGTGCTAGCCTTAGCCTTTCAAAGCTAATATGCTAGCTGGTATGCATGCTGCGCTATACTGTTACAAAAGACATCAATCCCTCTTTTTTTTACATTTTTTTTTTTACTTTTTCCCCTCCTCTCTTTGCTTTTCTTTCTGCGTCTTCCTTCACGTATCTGACGCTGAAAGCTGTAGCATCATTAACTTGACCCTAGACATCCAGCATCGTATTTCAGCAGCAGCGGGCCCTGTGTTTTGCAACCTGTGAAAAAGAGTACCCCCTCTTCTTGCCTGCAATGCACACCGTCTCACATTTCACACTCTGGTCGCCTCTTTCTTCTGTGTACCATCTATAGAGCCCATAGCATACTTAGTAGCCTTGACAGGGAAGTATTCATCAAAGGTGATGAATCAGGCTACCATACTGTACCGTGTAAGCTGCAGGGTCACATCTGTATCTATTGTTTGAGGTGTGTGTCCCTCTTTTCGACAGCACTGCCTTTATGATGCGAGAGACAAAGGCTTAAACCCCGTAGAGCTTTGTTAGCGTTGCTGCCAGGCTCCTCACCATCACAGGTGTTATTTGCAGGATACAGTCCGTTGGCACTAAAGACCTCTTTGTTTTGTTTGCCTCTTGGGTTCTCTTGTGTTTGTAGAGATCTCTCCATGGAAACAAGAGCTTAATTTCCACGATTGAACAGATTTCCCGCTTCGTTACGCTTCTGTGCAGTTTGTGTTTCTTATTTATTTAGCTTTACTGATGCTATAGGCTTCCATTTTACTGCTGTGACATGCAGATACAAGTAGTACGTGCACAAACAAACACGTGCTACACCAGGTTATGAGTGTATCCTTGTGCCATTAGCGTGTAAAACATGGGGTGTGTGCGTTCCACCAATGTCAGCCTTAATGCAGACCAGTGATTTGCAAAGCTGGCGACACATTCCGTTAAATTAGCCCAAGGCCGACTGTAGCACTGACACAGGGTCAGCTCTTCTTCACGTGTTGAATGGTCAGAAGTCGGACTGATTGATGGTAATTTAATCCTACATCAGTTGCTGGAGGGATTATTGGAAATGTATATGGCAGAAAGCAGTAGTGTTCTCACAATAGATTAGACATGTTGACATGTGAATGTACGGACATGAATGAAGGCACACATATGTTTGACGTACATGAAAGAGCACACACATTTGTCTGGAGGTAGCATTGCTCACATAACCCAGAGAGGCTCGAGAGAGACGATCAGAGCCCAATTCTTAAACCGTGATGTAATCCAG
Source organism: Seriola lalandi dorsalis (assembly GCF_002814215.2). Classification (NCBI taxonomy): domain Eukaryota; kingdom Metazoa; phylum Chordata; class Actinopteri; order Carangiformes; family Carangidae; genus Seriola; species Seriola lalandi. The sequence goes on along the minus strand of NW_019525241.1, from coordinate 594,333 downwards.
ATTCAAACAAACATACACATACATAATGTTCCCTCTCTGTCCTAACATTATCTACTGGGAGCTTTTTATGGGTCTTAGCTATGCTAATCAGCAGCCAGTAGCACGTAGTATACTGTAGTTATAATATATTTAAGTGTTTAAGAGTTATACATGTCCAAATTTAAAAAGGGCTGCACCACACAAACAAGCATTTACGTAGAGATCAGTTGTGATCATGGTTACACCCAGTAACTGCTATGTAGCCAAGTAAGAATGAGTAAAGCGTAAAAGGTGATATGGAATATGTGCAACATATCTGACCTGACCTGGAAACTGGAAACTGAAAAGATTTTAGATTGCATTTTAGAAGTAAACCCAAACAACCAAACATAAAGCTCATAATCAAAGCCTATCAATTTTAGCCTAGTTATATACCAAGTGTAAACTAAGTGGAGATTCCTGTTTGGATTCGGCTTGTTTTTACTCAGACAACACAAACTAAGTAATAGATTTAATGGTGCAACCTAATCCATTGTTGTTCTTCCTACATGAACCCCAGTTGTTTTTAACGGACCCAAAAGAGCACACGCACACACACACACACACACACACACACACACACACACACACACACACACACACACACAGACACACACGTACAGATGGTGATTTATTGGGTCAGAAGATGAGGCGGTTGAAGTTGTGCCGGGTTGTACGGGTGCCCCCTTTTAAATCCGCTGCTCCTCTCTTCAGAAGAACCAGGGTGCCTCTGCTAAAAAACAGAGGTCAAGGGTCGAGGGAGGGTTGGTATGACAACAGACATGGACTTGCCATTGTTGCAATGATCTGGGTCGGTTGGAAAGCTGTGTGTGCGTGTGTTTGCATCTGTGGGGGGGGGGGCAGACAAATAAAGAGCTACTCTGAGTGTGTGTGTGTGTGTGTGTGTGTGTGTGTGTGTGTGTGTGTGTGTGTGTGTGTGTGTGTGTGTGTTTTTGAATGTGTGCATATGTCCATACCACTATTAGAGATGTTACACAATAGAAGTGGAAGGAGAAAAGCATTTTTGAAATTCCATGGTGCAAAGTCTCAAGGACAGTTAACTGTGTCAGCACGGCTGACCTAGACAGGAAACACACACGCACACACACAAACAGAGATAAAGCACAGAGATGGGTATTCTTGCAGCAGCAGCAGCAGGAGCTTTTGTCTTGGGTTTTGATGTGTGTTAACTACAGGAAATGATGTCTCTGGTTGCAGGAAATGATGTTATTTAGCTGGACACTGGGCAGGATGTCAGTTGTGTCATGATTGTATCTGCCAGGCCACCTGCGAGGATTACATCAGGTTAAAATAAAGTCTAACAGACAAAGAATGCTTGATTCATCTAGTTTCCGTTGAGTTTTACCAGAACCACAATCATATATTGTCACCATAACTGTTCCATTTAAAAAAAACAACAATTTTATGATGGAAGTTTTGTCTTGAAAGAAACACTGAAGTTCATTAATGACCCCCTGAAACAATAGTTCCTTAACTTAAAACAGGCAACAAACTCTGTCCCTTGATGAAGACGAGGCAATGGGGCTAACAGCTCAGGAAAAAGCTACTAAACGGACTTTAACATGCATTTTTTTTTGTCAAACTTTCAAACATTCAATCAGATCAAGTATTTGGTTTTCAGCATTTAGCATACACAATGATCCAGGCTTACACACAGAGGATTATGTAGCGGCTGTGGCACATCACACTCTTTTAATTTATGATGCAGTAAGAGTTAATCCATACATCAAACCCTCTGTCACAGTCATATTTTTGATTTTATTTTGTTAGTTATGTCATGTGGACTCGCAGCCATCTTTACTGAATGAGTCTCATTTGTAACTTTTCATTTAATTTGGTTCAGAGTGGAGACAGTAAATGTGACTTTGTGACTGCAGACTTATGTAGATATCATTGGTTAATGTGATGTCACATGAGAAACATGACAACAATAAACAAGAAGAAACTTACAGGAATCTCAATCATATTTGCATTTATGTTTCGCAAGCCAGAAAGTATGACAAAATGCTTCTGAGTGAATCACCAATTAGCTGTAAGCCACAGGTATAAATAAACTATAATTAACTTCCATGTGATCCATCCTCATGGATTTCAGAGTAAGCGAAGCAGAGCGTGACTGCAGATGTGACAAGCCTCTGTGTTTGCAGTATTTGCTTTCGCTGCACACAAGCTTGACGTTATACATGTTAATAGAGTTACACTGGCTAATACGGGCTGCGATATTTGCAGCTAGGTGTGTGTAGACAGCATTCCCAGACAGTATCAAAAGTTCATTCTTTCTGCTTCTGCCGTTCCTCCGTCGCTCTCATGCTGTTTACATGGCAGGGCTTTTCATCAGCAGGACATAGGTGCAAATCACTTCACAGCATAGCTTGAGGTACTTTTATTGATATACTGTGGGTATAATTTTGCATTCCACCTCTGCCGGGCTGAAACTTTTGATGTAACTCAACCACTCAGCTGTACTTAGAAACCTGTTGGGTTAACTCAAAGAGGGGTCGGTCTTTCTGTAAAAGTTTCAATACTTTTGTGTCCATGGAAGCGTTAAAAAAACCTGACTTTGACACCAAGATGCCACTAGGATGCTACTGCTTTAAATATCCCTTCTGTTTGTGTGCCGCAGCAAGTCCAACTTAACCCTTTAAACACCCATCCATTGACATTCATCCATTGATTTTGGGCTTGTCTGTCTCTTAACAAATTAACTATTAATTTAGACAAAACATTTCCTTTTAGTGAAGTAGGAGTTGTCGTCAGTTTAAAGTTGCTATTATCAATATTTTTGTACGAAAAACAAACAGATGACACCTTGTAATATAGAAACGGTCGCTTGTAGCAACAAACCAACAAGTAACTATCTCTCTACTCTGCGGTACCCCTCGGCGCTACGCACTTAGCATCTTGGCATCTTTCAGCTCATTGCTTTAGTTTTACAACCTTAATGTTTTGATTCACTCTTAAAAGCTTAATAGCTATCGTCAATGTTGTTCGCAGATGCAGGCAGCTGTCACTCAATACAAAAACCACAGGCGGACAAAGGTAGCAGCTAGCTTGTGGTTATTAAACAGTGTCAAAATGGAATTATTATTGTCGAATGAGCTGCTGGCAACAAGTAACAGCTGAGCCGGAGTGGAGCGGCCTATGAAAAGGCTTTGTAAATATACAGTAAAATCTGGTTTATATTACATGAATATAAATATACTACAAACTTCGCTTTGTCTCACAGGTATCCGTCAGCGGGAGAGCTTTGAACGTTGACCTCACTCTGTGCTATGAAATAAACAGCTACTATCCTTGTCCATGTGTGTCTGTCTCCTGTTCTCTCTTGTCTCTTTGTTGATGTTTCAGGGTTTACTGGGTTTCCAGGACGAGCTGATATGCAGTCAGACACACACACACACACACACACACACACACACACACACACACACACACAGACAGACACACACACACACAAAGTCGTCAGCACATGCCCACAGTGGATATTAGCTCTTAAAATACACTGCAGAGAACCTGTAAGTGGTTTTAGCGTTGTCCTCTATCTCCCTGCGTTGTAGCTTTATTGCTAATAGCTGAAGCCACATAGGTGGCTTTCCTGGGTGGCCGCAATGACTTAGAGGGACAGATGCATGCCTTTTTAGGTGTTTGACGGTGTCTTGGCAACACACATGAACACACGCACAATTCATCAGCTGCGCGCAGGGATGAACGCCATGCCTATGTACGTGTGTGTGTGTGTGTGTGTTATGATGAGGGACTGCCACATCATGTGTTTCTGCACAGACATGAGTATTTTCTCTGCTAAGTGCTTTTTAGAAAAGTTAAGTAGTTATTTTTTGAGGTGAAGCCCCAGACTCTGCAGGGTGTGTTTCTGCAGGAAGAGGCCAATGCTATTCTTTGTTCTTCTTGACGTGTTTCCACAGACCCAAAACAGTCAAGGTTATCATCACAAGTTGCATTTAAATACCAGGAACTACTGTTTTACTAATTATAAAGCATTATATTTGTGGCTTTCTTGACAAAATTCATATGTATATACATTTTTCAGTGCTTTAAAATGCTCAGACATAATTGTAACTCATTGTGATTTAATACCGTAGGGTGTAAACACGCTCCAAATCCATGTATTGTGTCTTTGTGGTGAAACTACCCTTGTTGACACGTGGAAGCTGGTTTTGGGGCTTTCACATGCTGTAAATTTCACCTGCTCTTCACATATTTGTGGTATTTCACAGTGTGACATAAATCTGCCAGTGACACCTTCGTCCGAAGGCGGCGGCACATGAGTTGTGGCCTATTGTGTGAGGTAGTCGGTGGGGGTGTTTTTGATGTGGGCACAGAGGAATTATGTTTTGTTATGGATGTCGTTATTGTTGGCAAACTGGCTGCTAGCAGACGCAGACACTTCAGCACGCATGCCTTTGTACACACACACACGCAGGGTGCACGCACACAATAATATTTGTGTTATTATTTCTGCTGTCATGCTGTGCATTGATTGGTGAAAACACTGGAGAAACACACTTCAGTGCACATGTGGATACAAGTGACGTGGCTTGGTTGTGGGCTGCAGGTCTAACGAGGTGTCTCTCTCTCACGGTGTCTCTCTCCCAGGACGGGGGGAGTCTGGTGGACTCCAGTGGGGCTCTGCGGCTCCCGCTCTATACTGCCTGGCTGGAGCTCAATCAGAAGGAGGTAACCTCTGACCTCTAGCCTAGTTGCCACTGGTGCTTTTTTCCCCCCCCGGGGTCTCATTCAGTCCCTGCTCTGCTTCTAGTACAGACTAACTCTACTGTACATGCTTACCTCAGATATACAGAGGTAACTTGGCCTCTAACTATAGAGTGTTAGCTCTAGTTTAGTCCGGCTCTGGTCTGGTCTGGACAGAATTCTAGTAGGTTTTGCTGCTTTTCTGGTTTTGGTTTGGCTGTTGAATGTTAGTTCCAGTGTAACCTGGCTTTCTTCCGTCATGTTGTTGACATCTGGGTGAAGTTAATGATATGATGTGCTGATATTGACTTAAAGGGGCCCTGTGGAGTTTTTTGCGAACAAACCAAATAGTTTGTTTGCTTGTTACCGCCTCCAACTGTCGATCAGCGGGGGAATGTGCAACGTAATGCATGCACATCCACGCGCGCACAGACAACATAAACAAAACAGGGACCCACTCGTCAAACCGTCGCTGTTTAGTGCTACGACTGTTCAAAAAGTCCACAAGGTGCCCTTTAATAAATTTACAAAAAACTGTGATGTCGCTATGTTTTCCTGCGTCAGCCTGGTTTTACGTGTTCAGGTACTTTTGCTTTCTTTTTGTAAAACAACATTTAGCAGCGAATGGTGTAATAAAATAAATAGAAAAAAAAAAAGTCGTTTTGAATTCACAGAGCTTGATCAGGAGCTTTTAACACATGCAGATCTGCTCCTTGTGGATAGAGTATTTTGAATACTGCTGATTTTTAGCTTTGGATGATACTGACCTTACTTCATCCCTTTGTGGGCTGTGCAAATATGTCATGTTCATCCAGAGAGGTCAGAGGTAAGGGTCTGTGCTGGCGAGGCAGGGAGGATAGTTTTGAGACAGGGATGAGGCTTACCGGTCCGGCTTTTGGTCTCTGTTGCAGAACATCTCTCTCACCGAGGAATTGCGTCATTGCAGCAGTGTTGCATCTTTCTGGCTTTTATTTAAAAATGTACACATATATTATTTTTTATCTTCCTGTGTAACTTCATCACTGTCCTCCTCTCCATCTTAGTCTGCTTCACTCCATTTATTCACCCGGCTGAAGAATCTACTCATATCTAAAAATGACACAGTAGTAGCCCTCTTGCTCATCCGTCAGCTCTCATTGACTTCCTCCATTGAGGTTTGTTCAGGTGAAATAAACATATCTGAGCTTTGGCAGGCAGGCAGACAGACAGGTAGGTCGACACCCAGTGAGCAGTGACTGTGTTTTCCTTGGCAGCAGAGTGGCGGGCCGAAGTACCGATTCTGTCAGAGAGGATTAACAACGCTCAGAAATCGTCAAAGACGGCTCATGTAATGAGCTTGGACAGCAAATGTGTCAGGGCTGACATGCTCCTGTTTAGACTGTAATATTGTTTGATGTATTTTCATATAGATTGAGTGCTTAATATTGTCTTGTGTTATACTAAGAGAATTAACAAAAATAATATTGGAATAGTTTCGTGTAAAGCAAACTACTGTGTGGGTGTGTGTGTGTGTGTGTGGGTGTGTGTGATGGCAGCTGGCAGGATTAGAATGATATTTAAAACAATTTAGATACATATGGATACAATAAACATACTGTATACACTATATTATCATTAAGAATTTATAGTTTGCTATAAGCTAACTTTTTGTTATGTATGTGTGTAATAATATTTCTTGTAAGAATGACTCAATTTATAATATGAAAAAGACAGCAAAATGAAGTATTTAGTAGAAGGTAATGGACAATGGTGAGTAAAATCTTTAGGTTACATGAGTAACCCTGGTTCTCTGAGTAGCGTATGTGCATGTTTATTATCGTTACCATGACAATGAAGGTCCAGTACGTCTGCTGTCGTATCTGAGGGTAGGGACGAGAAACCTATATGGTTGTTTAGGTCAGAGAGCTGGTTGACCAGAACCCTCCACCTTTACATATATTCCCAGCATCACTTCAATTATATCCTCTCGCTTCAGAAGCCAAGCTATGCTCTGTATCTCAAGGCTAACAAGCTAAACTGTCGTGAAACTACTTTGTGCTAGTTGCCAGGGATACCAGAACAACTGCCTTCACTCTAGGTGGGTTTTGACTTGTTTGACCAAGCAGCAGAGTATTGTGGTTTCTTCACTTGCTTGCATACGTTGCTTTAGCTACATCTAGCAAGCTAATGGCGCCTCTGGAGGTTTGTGTTTCAGTCTAAGGACAGTTAAGCTAGTTAGCCTTCAGCTACAAGTAGAAAATAGCTTTAATAAAGAAAAGTCTTTTAGTGACATGCAACACTATAACACCCAACGGAGACGTTTTGACTGCTCGTCAGTCTGGATGGTGTAAAGGAATAAGTTCTCAAAACGAGCACTATGAAAGAAATCAAAAGGTTTTCAGCTTCAAAACACCCACATTGGTTGAACCTTTATATGTAGACATTTGTGTGTGTGTGTGTGTGTGTCTAGGTGAGTGAACTACCACTCAGTATGAGCAGCACTGTGCAGATGTGTGCAGCGCTGTGTCATTGAGGAATGAAGATAAATCTGATAAATCTGTCACTACAGACCGCCCTCATACAAGACTGACTAACTCACTACATCCCTATCTCTGTCTCAGGTCTATCTATTTCTCTTCACCCTCTCCCATTTTTACATTCCTTCCCCACTCTTCTGTGATGGGAGGGTGTGTGTGTGTGTGTATGTCACTGCGAGGAGGAAATTTCACACACCTCACCTAGCATGACCTAAATCTCAGATTAACATTGAGAGAGACAGACAGGCCGTGGAATTTTAGGGGAGAAGAGGAAAGAGGAGATAAACTGCTGTGTAGGAAGTCGAGGGAGAGAGTTGTGGTCCATATAGTTTATACCCACTCTAAACACTAATGTATCTTCCTCCTCCTCCTCTTTCGCCTCTCTGTCTCCTCATCCTTCTCTCTTATCTTCTTTCCACTTATATATATCTCCAATCTCTTCTATGATTCCTATCTGGTCCCGCTTTTACTGCCAAACATTAGCATCATTCCTGGAGATCTTCAAGGCTATTTAGATGATGGTTAGATGGTCACTGTAGAGGCACTTCTGCCAAGAGTTGGATGAGAAAATTGATACCACTGTCTTATCTGCACACTAAATATCATCTATAGCCAGGAAGGAGTAAGCTTATCTTAGCATAAACAGCACAAGTAAAACCACAACTTGCCGTGTTGACTCTTCGGTTTTTGTACGGGTTAAAAGAACAACATAAAACATGCCAGGTAGGCAGTTTTAGGTGTATAGCATGGTTTGTAGATGAAATCATATCAAATCACTCATCATCACAATTCAACCATGGTTGCAGTCCCGTGGATCAAATGTTAGCGAGCTAGACGTGGTAGTAAAATGATCAGGATGATCAAAAATTATTTAAATGCAAAATAAACTGATGTTCATATATCATCAAAACTAAACCCATGTAGGCTTCTTAATCTACAACAAGGGAGAAATAAGGCTGACCATTAATCAAGTGAAATAACTCAAAGAGACAAATCCTGCCTGTAAAATATGTTTTAACGGATGGATGAAAAACATCAATCAGAAGGTAATACCATTGATGTCAGTGTATATATGCAGGTGTCCATGTTAGTGGAGTTGTAGATGGAATTTTCTGAAGCCGTTCCCAATAGGATACAGTTACTCTTAACTCAGTTTTTGCGACCGCACATTTGTTTTGCCGCTTGAAAGCTACACGGCGACAATGGCCGCCGTCCATCTGTTACACTGATAACAAGAGGAGTGATGACGTGACAAAGACAGCAGTAACATGACGGCTTGAACACTGGACATCGTAGCCCTGTGTAAAACCTCTTGGAACTGTGTGTGTGTGTGTGTGTGTGTGTGTGTGTGTGTGTGTGTGTGTGAGTATGTGTGTGTGTGTGTGTTTGAATAACTCACACTTCTAGGTTTACATAGCCAGAGGGTAGGTGAGGTAATGTGGACATGACAGAGTCTGTTTCTGCCAGAGGGAAGCTGGGACACACTAGCCTGTGCATGACAGAGCCAACACACACACACACACACACACACACATACACACACACACACTTCTAGGAGAGATATTGATCTATTGTTGTTGGTTCAATGCCCTTTTATTTTGGCTCCACTTCTTCTCCAGTTCATGTTGCCTCAGTTTAACTCTGAAATACACCGCACACACACACACACACACACTTACACACACTTCAAAGCATCAGGAGATATCACATTTTCAAATATCCATCAAGTTTCATTCCCATCCAAGAGACAGAGAAAGAAACAATGGCATTTCCTCAGGCGAGCCCAAATAAAATAAAAGACTGTGCGCCCCTTTTTCCTTTATTATCAAATGAACTCCATGGCTGTCTGCAGCTCCGCTACCTGCTTCCTGCTTTACACACACACACACACACACGCAGACGCACGCACGCACACACACACACACACACACACACACACACACACACAAACATGCCGCTTACTCCCTCAACACACATGCTTAAACACATTCTGCAGACATCCTTCCCATACCCCCCAAACACACGCACAAACACATAATCACCAGCCAGCATTCCCTCCATCCCACCCTCCACACACACACACACACACATTTTAGGGTCATTAGTCGCTCATTTTGACAGTGTTTTAGTTGTTTTTTGACGAGGATGTTTCAACAGTGTTGTGCGTGTAACTCAATCTGTGCAGCAAGACTCTTTATCCTGGCTGCAGGGCTGATTGAGTTATCATGTCGGCTTTGACAGGCAGCCCAGTGGTAATAGAGGTGTCAATGTGTGCCTCTGTTGGTGGGAGGGAGAGGGTGTGTGTGTGCTTGGGTGGGTCTTTGTCCTGTGTGTGTGTGTGCTTGTGTGTGTGGGTGTGTGTGTGTAGACTGGTTGGTACTATTGAGACAAAGTGTGGGTTTTTTGATTGCAGTTGGCAGGATTTTAGGTGTACGCTGAAGTTTTTGTGCATGTGAGTGAGTTTTATCAGTGTGTGTGTTTGCGTGCATGCGTTCGTGTGTGTGTGTGTGCGTGCGCATTCTTCCACCCGCTCGTGTCCTCTGCCTTCCTCGCCTTTGTGGCTAGCTGTGGGGATCAAGTGCGTTGCCATGGCTGCAGCAAGCCTATCGCCCCTAGAGACGGCACCTTAGAGAGAGGGAATCTTCAGCAGCTCAGAGTCGGGTGGAGGGTAAATAAGAGACTCTCATGGGGCCCCTCAAATTGAGGGCCAAGAGCACTTTCAAATGAGGGGTCAGAGAGAAGCCTGAAACTATATACAGTCCTGGCGGCCATCGTTAGACCCACGTTCAGCTAACTGAAAACCAGCGTTCAATTTAGGACATGGCGTCCAGTGCTAAGAGTGAAGAAGATTCATTTATATGGGAATTCACATAACTCATCTTATGTGGAATTTTCTCAATGATGCAGCTCTTTCTTGGCAGGATTCACGCTGTTCATGTTCATCTAATGATGGTTTTCTAAACTGGCACATAAAAATGTAATATACTGAAGTGGTTTGGCATAGGAACTAATTTTAATTCACAATCAGCCTTGTTTGTCAAAGCTCTATTAATGGAGGCCTTGTAGATGCTGATGTAGTTTTCTGCCTAAAAGTAGAAATCAGAAGGAATTATTAGAGGAAAGAGGACACATGTCTTCCAGTCTGTACTGTCGGGCTTACTCTTAAATTCTGATCTTTGTTTAGTTTTACTTTTCACTCCCCACAACTCATTTGTGCTTGTCAATAAATATACTTTGTGTGACTGACAGTAGAAATTATTGCTCCAATTTTCTTTCTATGATGGTTTTCTATAAAATGGTTAAAAAAACTTAGAAATATTCTGTTTTTTGAGTTGCTGTTCAGTTTTGATGTGAACTTATTAAGAATAAAACAAGATGGACCATTTACTCTGTTTTTTATTATAGAGTTCATGTCTCTTCAGCCCTTTATACATTCTTGTTGACACAGCAGTTGTACAATCTGAAAATTGCTCAGATTGGTTTGTCAATATTCTTGGATCTTTCCTAGTATTGTTTGAAATGTGATACACAGCATCGTAGATGAGGTTTATATGAATATAGTTGTGTACTGCAGTCTGGGCATAGTTGTATGCATGACATAATAAATAAAATAAAAAAAACAAACATTGTTCGTACATACAGCACGTACATGTTTCTGAATATATGTATATGATAGTTGTACAGTGTTGAACTCAAACAGATACGGACTAACAGCTGCATTAATGCTCTTATATCCATCTACATATTACATACAATTTACACACATACCACCCATTAACTACATGCAGTTTCACACTTCCACGGTGTACATACATGTGTGTGTGTCTACAACTTATCAGCACATGTAACAGCTGCACCCCCCTGAGATTTTGGGTTGCGGGTCCATTATGTGTGACATGTGGGAATCTCTTTTCTCTCTCCGGTGCTTCCTGCCCCCCCCCCCATCTTTATCTCATCCCTCCTTCGCTTGACTGGATTCTAAAGCGATGATAAGATTGTGATCAGCGCGAATTCAGATTCCTGTGAAGAGCCTTTATCGTCGACAAATTACCTTTTGTAGCCGTGGAAAACCTTTTATGCAGTTATCACACTTTCCCTCTCATTTTCATTTTCCCGCCGGTGTGAAAAGTAATTTGAGTTCATTGTTTGACTTAACCCACATTTGTATGATTTTTTTTTTCTTTTTTCTTTTAAAGGAAGAGCTCAACATCCTGGGAAATTTTCCACTTTTCCACATCAGTCTCATGTCTCTGGCTCTTATCTCACTCTCGGAAAGAAAGCAAATGCACATTTCTCAAAATGTTCATCTATTCCTTTATATTTCTACCTGATTTTAATGCTCATTGGCAATGTGGCTGTAGTTTTCAAGGAAAGGATGAAGCATCTCTTCTTCACTTTTCCAACTTAATTCTATCAAAACTGCTCATAAGTAAACTCTTGGCTCTGTGTAGAATGTTATTCACAGAGGTGGAGGAAAGAAGTAAAAAGGAGGAGAAGCAAAGAGTACTTATGAGTTTTTTTTTTTTTTTTTGTTCCGTAATTAGATTTTAGAGGAATTTGTTTTCAGTCAGGATAAGTTTTGGTTCTACACTTTTACAGCATGTCATCTGATCAAATTGCACTACTTTGCTGTTGAATCTGGCCATTTTCTCTCTACCCCGTTCTTCCTTTTAGTGTCTTTTCTGTTCAGCTTCTTTGGCTATTTTGGGTGTTTGTGTTCGGGTCTTCATTGTTCTCCTGCTGCTGGCTGCACAGTGCCAACATTTTCTCCAGCTTCGGGCTACAGGCTCTGCTGCTTTCTGAACAAAACCAGACCAGACTTTTTTTTTTTTTTTTTTTTCACACAGGCTGCCCACAGGGGACATTCAGCCATGCATATTTCACAGCGGGGTAATGCATAAGGTCGTCCTAATTACCAGGGACATGTTTAATCACACTTCTTGGCCACAAGTCTGTGTTAATATCCAAACCTGCTGAGCATGTAGTATTTATCATAACTCCCTCACCTGAGTGCAGCTATGACACACATTTCCTGAAGTGCACTCCTCCTCCATGTCGTTACAGGAACCAGAATCCAAGTTACATAACGAAACAATAAATCATGACACTTTAATATTTTCAAACAGGGCTTGTCCATCGTTTCTGCTTTGAGTTATAGTGCGTGAGCCAACACTGGGAGGCCCCAACATGAGTTTACCAGTTCACGCGTGGGCCGCTTGGAAAGAAAGATGTCTGTGGTTACCGTAGTGATGCTAGGAGGTGGAGTTGGTGGGTTGAACACAAGTAGGCACCTGCAGATACCTGTGCAGACACTTGATTGGCCAGTTTCCAGTGACAGGGTTGTGGTTTCCTAGCAGAACGTTTGATATACATACAATGTATTTTCTACATACAAGGAGCTTATGGGTTACTGACACACACATACTGTACATGAGGAACAGTCTGAGAGGTCAGTGAGGCTGTACAAGCTTAGGAGATAGCATGTGACCAAAAATCATGAACCCTGACTCAGTACATTTTTAATCACATTTTTCTATTATTAAATATCGTCCTTTTGAACATTAACTCTGTGAGAATTTGTTAATGAATTGATTAGTCACATTTTCAGATGTTTCATAGCCCATAGAATAATTTGCAGTCGAGTCAATAATGAACATTAGTCATGCAGTCCCAACGAACATAAAATGAGTTGTTATTTTGCTTTTACAACTTACTTTTTACTGCTGTGAAGCTCCAAATTAAAAAAAATCTAAGTGCACCCTAGACATTTTTACATTAATCCACATCTTGGTCACTCACTCACTGTGTGTGTAATTGTGTTTGTGGAATGATTTTGTCTGTGAGTACGAGGGGGGAAAAAAGAGAGAGTAAAAGACAGAGAGTGAGATTAGAAGAGGAAGAGAACGAAAACAGCAGTGGTGTCAGAGGTGTAGTACTTTCTGTTTGTCTTTGTGGAAAGTGCGAAAGTGTTTTTTTGGTGGAATCAGTGGAAACAGGGCATGTGGATGGGAGTGGTAGCGACAGACTACAATACAACTCCCTCTGGGTTGGAAAATATGCTGAACCGGAGTCCACCTGAGCCAAAATAGAAAACACTGCACCCTTCTGTTGCTTGTTTTTTTTTTTTTCACCTGTCTGCCAGTCTCTCTTTGTCTTCCCTTTCAGTCTCTTATTTCTGGTCAGTCTACTTCCCTATTTTTGTCTGTCGCTCTTTCTTTTCTGTTTTTTGCCCTCTATCTTTGCAGCGTCTCCGCCCCACCAGTATCTCATTACTCTAATCCCATTTATGTAGGAGACAAACACATGCACACACATTGTCTTTCCATCCATGCCTCTTTTTTCTCTCCTGCTCTTCCGTTGCTTTTGGCCACCTTTCTCTCATTTCATATGAAACAGTTAGTGCGACAAAACAGCCTGAAATATTCTGTCGTAGAAAAAATTATTGAGCAAATTGAAAATCAGAAAAAGTTATGGTTTTGTTTTTCATTTTGTAACAGTGAGCCTTGTTAAGACGTCACCTCAGTGGTTTGAAAGTCTCTCTCGCTATCATTCAACCTGTCAAACTTTAAGTAGCCTGAATGCCTTATGTAAACAGCACTACGATCAGATGTGGGATCTGTTCTCCCATTGTTGTGTATTTGTAGTCGAGAGATTTACCATTCTCCCAGGAGAGATAGCAGAGAGAGCAGACTAACCATTTCATCTACTGGAAGCCACTCACAGCATGAAGTGTAAGGGTTCATTGAAAAATGAAAGGGAAATTTCAAAATATAAGTTTGTATCTCTTGGTAAAAACCTGTCATCACCATGTGTCTGTGAATGTCACGTATTCTTACCATCATCATGTCTTGTCCCTCTCGCGTTAATGAAAAGCGCTGTTATTTTTTTAATTGGTGGAAACTTTTTCAATTAAACTCCTCAAATACCTTCTGCTTCTTGTTCCAAGTCCACTATTGTTAAGGAAATGCTCCATTGAACTTCGGTCTCAGGTTAGATATTACAAGAACTAAAGCGATTTGGTGGCCTGATTTTCTAAGCTGATCCACATTTTCTCAGATCAACATTTGTCGGCCACAATCCTTGATGAAGGAATTAGCCTACTTTGTAATCAGTAGGTGCGAGCAAACGCACAATGGGTTTTTTGTCGCCTTAAGCCAGCAGGGGCCTGTGTGCTTCTGCTGCAAGTTGGCTAAAGTCAGCTCGACATTGTTTGTGTAGTGCTGACCCGCACTGATCGAGCACCAAGGCTGTCCCGGCCAACTCGCTCAGATTGGATGAAAAAAAAAAAACAAAGAAATAAATCAAGCATAAAATTTTTAACTAAATTCAGTCAGTTGGGGTAATTTACCATAACAATACAGTTTAAAAACACTCAGGTGGACAAGAAGAGACGATAAACGTGCTTCCTTATAGTGCAGAGCAGTGGTTCCCGGTCTTTTATGTCAGACATACCTCCCCAGTCCCATCAGGCAAACTACAGTACTATTGTATCAACACCACCTGTCAGTAACTGTCATATGAGTTGTTTTTAAACTGTATATTATTTAACAAATAATGATATAAAGTATAGTAAGTATAGTATAGTAAAGTATAGTATAGTAAGTATAGTAAATCTAGCCTTGCTATTTCAACAATTCATCCATTACTTTTAGCTCTTTAAGCCATTGTCAGTACTTGTAGCTAACTATCTCAACTGTTTATCCATTGCATTTAGCTAACTTTTTCAGCTGTTAGTTCTGTAATTTAGCTATGTCACCAAACCATAACTTTTAGCTAACTATTGCAATTGTTTATGTATTGCTTTTAGCTAACTATTGCAATCGTTCATGTATCGCTTTTAGCTAACTATTTTATTCAGCAGTTTTAGTTCTTTCAACCATTTATCCATTAGCTAACCATTTCAACAGCTTATTCATTACTTATGGTTGTTTGTCTTTGCTTCTCTGCTTGCTTGCTCACTACCACACAATATTTGCACTATTATTTGTAAATGTTGATGAATAACTAACGCAATTTTGATCTTTTTTTTTTGTTTTTCAGCCCAACATTGGCCGTCTGGGAATCCCTCATGGACCCTCTGGAGAGAAGGTGGCTGTGGTCGCAGTGGACGACTGTGACATCTCCATGGCGATTCGCTTTGGAAAGCAGATCGGCAACTACTCCTGCGCTGCCCAGGGCACCCAGACCGGACAGAAGAAGTAAGTCTTTTTTTTTTTTTTGTCTTTCTCTTTCATTCATGTTTTTCCATCTCTCTCTAACAGTGTCCAAACACTCACTGGACCTCATTTTCAAATTCTCTTCTTTTTTTTTCTGTGTGAGATTTGCTTGTAGAAAAATTTTCCATTCGCATTCACTAAACTCTCTAAACTGCACAAACAAGTCGTAAATTGCTTGTTTCAGGCTGATGAATACAACCTGGTCATTAGGAAGTGCGTGTTTGTGAGATTTGATCATTACCCTAATCAATACTCCAGAATTGAGTAAAAACATGAACATCACACTGCAGACCCTGAGGCAGCAAGAGAACCACGGAATGTATAAGCTGCTATGAGGAAATCATTTATACATACTGTATATATTTTTTTTGTGAAATCTTTTTTTGGATCATATCTAAACTCCAAATTCATTCAAAGAAACACATTTTTTTAAAATCAAATGAGTGTTTTTCCGAACATAAAGAGAGGCTGTCTGTCCATGACTCGTGCGACAGGTCTGGACCACACGTGAATTTCATTTGTACCCAAGAGAAAATTATAAGCACAATAAAACCAGTGAGTGCCCCAAATTCTATTAAGTCGCTCATCACTTAAGAACAGTTCTGCTCCTACGACTGGTTCTTGCATGAGGCCCATTGTCTCCAGTCCATCCCACACACTCACTCCATATACTACCCTGTAGGAGCGAGACCAATAGGGAAATATGCTGCACCTCGGGGGCTACATTTGTCTTCATTACAACCTATTACACAACTCTCATCCTCTCCTCCTTTTGTCTTTTAATCTCTGTGTTCATCCCGGTGGCCTCTCTGCTGTCAGACATGGCCTTAGACATCCAAAAGCTCATCTAAACCCAGGCTTAATGCGACTTACTCTGTGTTTACCACAGACTAATTGATTCTTATTTTTATAGCGTGAGAGTTTCTTTTAATGAGTCTTTTGGAGAGTGAACATGCTGAGACACATTTAGTATGCAGAGGGTAGAGAGAAGGAGAGAGAGAGAGAACACTTCAAAGGAGAGTTAATGAGGTTACATTCCTCCAGGAACTTGTTGCACAGGTCGTACACGCTGAGAGACGTTTAGATTGTACTTTAACTGTGTCAAGCATGAATTTGCAAATATACATTTACACCGGTGCGTAATGCGGTGCAGCAAACGCCTGAAAGGTTTCACTTTCGGAAATGTCTTGACATGATCCAGACCGTCGCTAAGACGGAGGAGGGAACCACTTGGCGTTCAGTGCTGGCAGTGACTGTAAGCTTCTTTCAGAGTGGTCAGTGAGAGTGGTCTGTTTTTCATTTGATTTTCTGCCAAAGGCTCTGGGTGCTATGGTCCAAAATGCAAGATGTTGTACAAACCACTTGACCAAGCAGGGAGCCCAGAAGTTCATATGTTGTCAGGTCAGAATATTCAGTATGTGAATTAGTGGCTGCAGCCATTAAGTGACACATATGAGAGTGGTATCTGGTAATATATATAAAATATTAGGCTGCATGTGGAAATTAAATAGATTCACCTCTCAAACCCATCAGGTCTAATTGCATTGTATTTCTAAATGTATTGATGGACTTATTTTGCAAGTTGACATGCATTTTTAAACCAGTGAGAGAAGGGATATTATAATTTTTCTACATGTGTAGTTTTGCTTTAATACCATGCTTCTCTCCAGAGACTGTGCAAAAATGTCTTTCAGTATTCACTATCAATATATCAGTGGTATTCTTCCATAAGCTTGGATTATTTAGATGGATCATTATTCTGCATAGGCATTTCTAAATAAAAAATACTGTATCTGATGATCTGTTACAATTTATACCATTGCTCTAAAATGATTTGCCCTCACTGAATTCCTGAAAGACTAAGAATAAGCTCCACATGCTGCTGGCCATGCAACAGTGTTTCTACTATACATGCACACAATTCATACATTCAGCGGTTTACACATTTTTTTTTTTTTTGTGCAGCATTGCATCAAATTAAGTCTCAAAGCCCCATGGGTTTTGATCTTGAAGGGCCTGGGGTGTAAGCAGCTTCCTACATGACCTACTGTGTCAAAGCTGACGTTGTGGTGATGGTAGCAGTTTGCCCTGTACAGCTTAAAACCAGTCTTTCGAATGGGTTGATGCCTTACCCCACTCACGTTTTCTGGGGTAAAGTCACGGCACTGATGGGGTGTCACGGTCTAGAATTTATTTAGTACTTTAAATTTTACATTTTACATGTTTTCAAAGAGTCAAAATCTGGGGTTATTCCTAGTAGACTTTAATCTTGTGCTACGCTGTTGGCCAACCAAAGAATCTTATGCAATTTTCACTATGTTAAGGTAAAAGAAAGTAGATTCTTTAGTGTTTTTGGGATGTTATTCTTATTTGCGGTCTTGTGTCGTCTGCAGGTCACTGGACTTAACGGGACCGCTGTTGCTAGGTGGCGTCCCCAACCTGCCTGAGGACTTCCCGGTCAGGAACAGAGACTTTGTTGGCTGCATGAGAAACCTCAGCATTGACAGCAAACCCATCGACATGGCCAGCTACATCGCTAACAACGGCACCACAGAAGGTTAGGCGTGCGACACTGTAAACCATGTCCATGTCCAGTATAGTTAAAGTTTCTGCAGCCCATAAACACATTCTTACATGGTGCGTACAGATGTTAATATTTGATTTAATGTGTTTAATCTTCAGGTTGTCCTGCAAAGAAAAACTTTTGCACAAATGATGTGTGTCAGAATGGAGGAGTGTGTGTCAGCAAGTGGAACACCTACAGCTGCGACTGCCCGACTGGTTACGGTGGCAAGAGCTGTGAACAAGGTAAAAGATGTGTGTGTTTGTGTGAGTGACAGTGTGTGTGTTTTTTTTCTCCCATTTCTAGTAAATAAAACTCTCTGTTCAAAAGTGCATGTGGTCTCCACGCACCCCCGTGTGTGCTTACCTACAGTAAGTGTGTGTATGCGTGGGTCTTGAGCACTTCCAGGAAACAGTGTGTGTTGGTGAGATCAACTGGGATAAGGAACCCCTCCTTTTGACTCAGTCTGACTCATGCAGCAGTCACAGTGGAAAGTCACAGTGAAGCCTCTGCTCGCTGCTGCGCAGACACTGAGCATAGCCTCAGGTTTGGAGTTTTAGGACAAAGATTAAGTTCTGACTCACTCCTCAAAGCCCAGACTCAAGGGATGAAACAAAAGACATGCACACGCACTCTCACACACACACACACATTGCACTGACCCCATACCTACCTGTCACTGGTGCCACCTCAGCACACATGTGACAAGCAGCTCATGTTACTGCAGTGCAGACCTGGTACATACAGTGTCTATAGCCATATGCATAGACAGATAGACTGATAGATACACACAGGTAAAACATTTGTCAGTGTTTTCCTTGTCAGCCAAGGGGAACATAAAAGGATCACAGCTTTCCAACGGTGTTGTTAGTATTTACATCGCATAACCCATCTCATGTTTTTCTACGGTAAGGAGAGAACTTTGATTTCCTCCTTCAGGGCGAGCTTCCAAACAATGTGTGAAGGTGTGAACACTTCTCCTTGCCTTCTCTTCTATGAGGTAGCCGCCCAGCCAGTGCCAGGCTCCAGTATCCAGTATCTGAACTGGGCCGGGATCACAGCAAGCTGGGAAGAGGTTTTGGCTGCTCTGCTGCTTGTTGACACATTTGGTTTGAGGCTCCACACGCCTTGCTGCCACATGAGAAACAAGATTTTGTATCATTTGTTTTCACGCTGCCAAACTCAACTAGACTGGACAGACATGAAAATCTGCTGGAAGTCACCCACCTGGTCAGAAGAGTTTTTCTTTCCTCATATTGTTTTAGATTGGATTCCAACTGTACAGATAATTTCTTTTTAAGTCAAGGAATGAGTTCTGTCACACTAACTCAAAGCCAGGCTAAATATAAGCGCACTGAATACTGTAAAACACTTGTACTTGCTCATGGGTGGCATTAACTTGTTATGACAAGGACCCGTGTCGAACAAGCTGTTGCAGTAAATAAGGACCTGTTTATAGTCAACATACCTGGTTAACAAGTTAATATTTTTGAGGAGTGTTCAAAAAAAAAGAAAGCGTGAAAAGTGTTATGATATGGATATTAGTCTCAGTTTGGATTCTAGTTGGACTTGCCAGCTAATTTGTTCCGCAGACCTGGTCAAAGCGCTGCTGTCTCTGCTCTCCCATCCACAAACTGTAGCTTTTACTGAGCTTGTATGAACCTCAATCTGACCCTGCAAAGTTTAAGGAAGGAGATTAGCACTGCTAACCAGGTTTTTGCTCAATTGGTGAGAAAAGGCGTGAGGTTCAAAATAGCTAAATAAGGAATTAGCAAACAAACATGAACATGGCAATTTTTGTCTCTTTTGTCTCGCCGATCAAATGACCTTTCATGTGTTCAGTGTTTTAGCCATGCTAGCCGTGTGACGCTAGAGATGACCAACATAATTTTGACATTTGTTTTCACTGAAATATCTTGGATGTACTAACTTTTGGATCTACTACCATGAAATTTGCTACAGATGTTCAAGGTCCTTTCAGGGTAAATTCTTGTTGACTTTGGTAATTCCCTGACTTTTCATCTAGCCCCATTCAATTTGCAATAAGCCCTTGAAAAACGTGACATATTTTGTCAGCCACAGCACTACTATGTGTTCAGTGTTAGTGCTAATAAGCAAATGATAGCATTGATAGCATACTGATGACACCAGCATGGCTGTAGACTTTGTAGACTCTCTGTCTTCTTCTGAGAAGTGGTTGTTGTTTTTTTTTCCTTTTTCCTTTATGGAGGACTAAGCTTTTGCAAAGTAGTCGGACTAAAACCGCTGTAGCTAGCTGCTACCAGGAACAAATACGTGCTTTGTCTCATAATTACAGCTTTTGTATGTGTGTATTTGTGAACGCTTCAGGTGAAATATGTGCCCTGAGGACCCACACAGAGTCTATGGTGCAGATTATACAGGAGGAAACACTAAGTGCAGGCTCCACTGAAAGATTGACCCTTGTTGCGTGTGTGTGTGTGTGTGTGTGTGTGTGTGTGTGTGTGTGTGTGTGTGTGTGTGTGTGTGTGTGTATGTTGCTTGATCGCTCTGCTAACACATCCACAGGAGTTTATACAGAATCTGTCATGTCTGTAGGATTTTGTGTGGCGTGTCTCTAGACACTGGATGTTTGTCTAAGAATTATTTTGTAGCAATGCTTCAGACATTAAGTAGTAATTATATCACATACTGGAAAAACTTAATTGTATCCATAAATATTAAACTGGGACTAAAGAAAGTCACAATTTCAGCACAATTACCAAACTATTAATACTGAAGCAGCTCAATACTTTGAAGTACGGTTGTTTTTATTTGAAAAGTAGTATTTGAGACACCTTTAGTATAATTGCTATAAACAAATAAGATGATGGTGCAGATGACTTAATATACACGAATATACTATAAAGCTTTTGGTCTTTACATTCTCCCTCAGAATAAAAAGCACATTTCCATTAACTCTTCATTACACAGTGACATGGTTGCTACAGTTTGTGTCTCCATTGTTCTACTTTCTGTTTCACTTCACTGAAGAGGACAATTATGTTGGATTGCTCAATGTGAATATGACACTGACTTGCCCTTTAAATGCCACTCATAGCATCTTTAAACACTCCTATTGTTTAACACTAATCAAGTTTTGATTCTTGTGTCGTTGCTTCCAGTGATGCCATCTCCTCAGTTCTTCGATGGCCAGGCGCTGGTTTCCTGGAGTGACCCGGACATTACTGTTGCTGTTCCCTGGTACATGGGCCTCATGTTCCGCACCAGGCAGCCTGCTGGCACCCTCATGCTGGCCAATATTGGACCTTCCTCTGCCATCAACCTCATGGTAAGATATACAGTACATTGTCAACAAAAACGGCATCATCGTCAGCATATAGTGCAAACTTTTTTTTTTACTACTATTAAAATTTCTTCACAGACTATTTAAAATACTTTTAGTGCCTTGTCATTAAATTCGTCCATCTTTCCCACGATTCAGGTGAGTGAGCAACAGGTCCGCATGGAAGTGTTGCTGAGGCAGCAGCTGGTGGCATCGCTGAGCTTCCCCCAAGTTCGTGTCAACGACGGGGAGTGGCACCATTTGCTGGTAGAATTAAGGAGCATTAAAGACAGCAAGGACATTAAATACATGGCCACTGTGTCCCTGGACTACAGCATGTACCAGGTACACGGCGTATTACATCGCGAGTAGTGACAGTGTTTCATAAGGTTTGAGTTTTCTTGGGAAAAATGTTCTCATTTTCATTTTGGTATTTTTGAGCAGAAGTCAGTGGAGATCGGTAATGACCTGCCAGGTTTGAAGCTGCAAACTCTTTACGTTGGCGGTTTACCTGGAGACGGAAACCGTGTCAGCAAAGGATTTGTTGGCTGCATACAGGTCAGTCTGCACATGTGTGTGCGTGAATATATGTGTGTGTGTGTGTGTGTGTGTGTGTGTGTGTGTATATGTGTCTGTGTGTTTCATTTGTCTGACAAAAAAAACCTGTTTCTCAGAAAATATTGCTGTTTTGTAAAAGGGTCTGCACAACAGTTTTCTCTTTTCTTCTCCCACTTCTCCTCCTTTCTGCTCTCTTTCCCTCCTGCTTCTTCCCTTTCTTCTTGTCCTCCTTATGCTTCTTCTCTTCTTCACTCTCCACCAGGGTGTGCGTATGGGCGAGACATCCACCAATGTCGCCAATGTGAACATGGCCCAGGGCCTAAAGATCCGCGTGGAGGACGGCTGCGACCTGGAAGACCCCTGCGACTCCAACATCTGCCCTGACAACAGCCACTGCAGCGACGACTGGAGCACACACACCTGCATCTGCGACCCAGGTAATACACATACACATAAACACATACACCCTTATATTATACTTGAGTCAGTACGGTTTGAATGTCGGTCCTCACTTTTTTTTTCTGTCCATCCCACAGGTTACTTCGGTAAGGAGTGTGTGGACGCTTGTCAGCTCAACCCATGTGAGCATGTTTCTACCTGTGTTCGAAAACCCAGCTCCTCCCACGGCTACACCTGTGAATGTGGACAGAACTTCTATGGCCAGTACTGCGAAAACAAGTAAGGTTCCTCTCTGTGTATGTGTGTTTAAGAGAAGAGCTTATTGTTAGTACTTAGTAGAGGTACTTCCATTTGATATGTGTCCTTTACTAATATTTTTTGCCTTCCCACTCTTGACTATGCTTCATGTTGTATTTTCTTCAAAAGTAAAGCTGTTGCTATAATAAAGACCACGTCGACATTTTAACAACCTTAGAGTCTGAATATTACAAGATTAATGATAGGATTTGGCTTGTCATGCTTGTTTTATGAGTAGGAAGTGTGTATGAGTGTGTTTCTACATCTCCATTTGTGGGAGTTCACTTTGATACAGTGTAGTTGTTGGTTCAGGCTCAGTCTTGCCGTGATTTTGTTGATCTGTAGCAAATAGAAGCATCAAAATCGTTTGTAAAGGTCCTTAAATTGCTACATGTTGTTCCTTTAAATTCTTGTTGATAAAATAATCACCAACATCAATGCAGCATTGCAGCTTTAACTGGATTTTGAGGACAGAAACGTTGCTTGCCTAATGTTCCCTCCAAAGAATACAGAGTCTTCATATCCAGATGTTAAAAATAAGCAGACTAAGAATGGACTTCACCTCCCACTGAGACAAAGCTCTCTAATCTTCTGTAGTTATGTTAGGCTCTTGCTCTTTCTGTAATTTTGCCAATGTCCTGAGTCTTTTGGAGCAGCTTTATTAGCCAGTAATATGAGCTGGATAGTTTCTCCATGCCTGTGTATGTGTGGAGATAGAGAGATATCAAAAAGAAATTGTCAGGTGAAACCTGGGAAATTCCTCTAAAACGTGCAAGAAAATGGCGTGTGGGTTTGCACAGTCAGCATTGTCTGAGAGTTCACATGAAATTAGTTGGCCCTGATTGAGGAGCAGTCATTTCCCTCCTGAACCCTGACCTGCTCGACACGCATCACCTCCTGTTTAAGCAGGATGTGGGATTCCCCCTCCATGCCTGACTGATCCTCCATAGGTGTTTAGTCTCTGCCGTCCTCATACTGGTGCTTGTCCCCTATCGGATCACATCACTCAGCTGGAGATCGCATCTCTTGAGAGAGAAAGAAAGTCTGTGTGTGTTTGTATGAATGAGTCACACTTGATTCATTGACTTCAAACTGTAAAGGAAGTTTATTCTAGATTCAGGCGTTTAACTGCAGATAAACTTAACAGATCAGTCAACTATCAGATTTGTACAAGCTGATACCAAGTCAGTAACACGCCAAGACCTGATCAACCATCACTTTGATTTGTGTTACTGAATACACAACAGATACACGTGTCTTTAGTACATTTTTTCTTCTTCTTTTTTCCCTTAAACAATCTTCTCTACCCTCTCACCTTAGCTGGTGTAAAGACATTTCACAGATAATCAGTTACTTTGAAAATCCCAGGTTATATCTTCTTTCGTTAAAATTGACTAAAAGTATTTCAAAATGCATGTGTGCTGAGTCTAATTTAATATGTCCTTGTTTTTGATGACAGAGTGGAGAAGCCGTGTGCTCAAGGCTGGTGGGGCAATCCCGTGTGTGGACCCTGTAACTGTGATATCAGCAGAGGATTCCATAAAGACTGCAACAAAACCACTGGAGAGTGTCGCTGCAAGGTAAAAAAAAACACACAACTTCCTATTTGACAGGTTAATAGGGAATATAAGAGTGTTTGCTTTGTGGTTCACCAAAGTTTTTGTGTTTAGAGCAAAAGCTGCACAGGATAGGGGAATACTGTTGTTTAAAAAACAGGATTGTTAAAAAGCACTGTTGTTTTCTAGTGTAATATTTAAAGTGAGGCAATGTAGATTTTGAAAGAAAAGTTTCATGTTCCTCTTATGAATGACAAGTTGAATTTATAAGAAATAAAACAAACCTTGAATCAATTCAGTTCACTCAGGGGTTTTGCTTATACAACCTTACTTGGTCTGGTATGACCAGTAGCCAATGGTGGCTAATGTTAGCTAAGTTTAGGAACATACTCCTGTGTAACTGGTGTATTACTCAACCAGTTATCTGACATGACTCTTTTCTACTTGTGCATCCATTATATGTTTTAGTATCATACTGCAATTGCTGTTAAGTAAAAATGACATGGATTTTAAAGATGCACTCACAGGGCCCCCAAATATCTATATTTCCTCCTAGCTGACTTTTGATGACTAGATATTATATGACTTATCTGTGTCTTCCCTTCTTCCTCTAGGAAAACCACTATCGTCCAGAGGGTGAGGACACTTGCTATCCCTGTGAGTGTTTCTCAGTTGGCTCTGAGTCTCGGACCTGCGACCCCATCACTGGCCAGTGCCCCTGTAAAGGAGGAGTGATAGGTCGTCAGTGTAACCGCTGTGATAACCCCTTCGCAGAAGTCACACCCACCGGATGTGAAGGTATATATAATTTATAATTTATATATTTTGTTGTAACTTGTGTTTAAGTGTGAGTGAAAGTTATTTCTCCAAAACAGGAAATTGAGAGACTAAAATCATAAGCAATATTTGTTAAGGTTGAGTAATATATATATATATATATATATATATATATATATATAGGACATCAACATTTCTGGTTATTTACATATTGACAAATGTAAAAATATAATTGATAAATTAGTCCTGCAGAAGAACACAATTCTACTTACATTCAATAGACTAATTCGCTAATATCTGAAATAATGAATTAATTATAGGGATTAATGTAAACAATAAGTCATTCACAGAAAACATAACTAGTACATATCTATTCCAAAATGCTGCAAGATCACACAAATGATGTGAAACCATGTGAAAAATGAAACCATGATGTTCAGATAAAGGATTTGAGGTGTTTATGACAGGCACAGTTATGAGAAAGAAGTTGGGTGTATTATTCCTTTAAATGTTCCGGTTCACACAGTGGGGCCGGATGAATCGATGAAGTGTCAGAAGGAGACAAATAGTGTCGCTCACGTCTGCTGGTGCTGCAGTTGAGCTAACTTTGCGGCTTTGTCGCGACTCAGCCAAGCAGAAGAGGCGAGTCTGGCTAGTGGGCTAACTTGGCAGTGGGACTGCGCACACACAATACAGTAGGGATGAATAGGAGACAAAACCACAAAGTCCTGAACAGAAAATGAATGTCAATGCCCTGACTGTTTGACCCGATATGAAGCTTGTCAGAGCCTCAGAACGTGTTCAGACTTTTAATGGCTCTGAATCCCAAAGTTCTACATGTGAAAATATACATTTCACTGTTGAAAACAGATGTCCCAATTCATGCTTTTTGAATTTGTGATATGATATTTTATATGATTATTTCATATGGATATGGTTGAACAAATTCTGACTCAAGGGAGGAGTGAAGGAAAAGATGATAACGAAAAACTAAGGCCAAACATTTCTTTAGTTATGTCCTGCGGGTCACTGAGATGTGACCATCCATGACAGGCCTCATACCGATCTGTCAGCTCTGCACCAGACACGGCCCAGACGACAGCGAGACACGCAGTAACTCTGCAGTTAATGTCACCGCAGCCTTTAGCGATGACAGAGAGTCTCGTGCTCTAGTAGAAATGACCTTGAAAGAAAGGGAAAGTATGATCTGAAAAAACGGAGCACTGAAAATAATCCTTCCTGGTCCTCTCTGACAAACAACAAGCTTCAGATTAAATAAACTCAGATTGGAAATGTTATAGCTACTAAGAGTTAAAAACTGAACACTGTGGGATTACGGGCAATTAAGAGGAGCCACAAACAAGCCTGAAGGGCCCAGCTCGATTTGTCCTGAAGATTTATTAACCCAGATATGCTGAGATGAATTATGTATCTCAGTTTATGTAATAGCTCTGCTGGTTTAATTTGACTGAATGTCACTGCGCTGGTCTGCGTGGCTGTTTCATAAGATGTAGTGGTCTGGCTAGGTGGTGTCCTGAGGTGGAACCAAAGCCATGTTGATTTTCTGTGGTAATTTAAACTTCAGTTTATGATCCACTTCCTTTAGGGCCAATTAATCTATATCAAGCATGTTGTGTGTTTACCCACTGGCCCAGAATTAATGCCAGCCTCTTTTTTTAAAACCATATACCTACAGCTTCTATTTTTGTTTGTCCTTTCCTCCACAGTGGTGTACGAGGGCTGTCCCAAGGCATTTGACGCAGGTGTCTGGTGGCCCAAGACCAAATTTGGACGCCCCGCCGCCATGAACTGTCCCAAAGGATCCATTGGTGAGTGCTTTTATGTCCCTTTAATGACAACTGCATGTATGTAGTCAAAGCAGTCCGTGATTCACTTCAAATGAATGGATCTCAGACGATTTAAGGCCACCAATCAGTGGTCAGGTTTATATCAAGGTAAATAACAAGCTTGATGTAAGTGTTTTCTCATCCTGTTTCATGTGTTAAGGGAATAGTTCAAAATTTTCTTACCTTCAGATTGAGGCTAGCTCTTTCTCCATTGTTGCCTGGCTTTATGCTAAGCTATTCTAATCAGCTGCTGACTTTTTATTTCTAAGACTAAAATTCGGTGTCAAAAGCCATATAATCGTGCTTTGGAAAACAAAATACACCAGTCTCTGTGCTGAGGTGTGTCTGTGATGCATGTGTGGTCATGTCTTTTTTGAGTTAATATATTTTAAGGCATATAAACACACACGGTCTCACACACACACACACAAACACACACACAGGCACAAGCTGAAAAATAAGGCTTTAATCAGGCTCTCTGATTGGTCAAGTATTTCAGCTGTGCTTTTTTCAGCAGCCAATCATTTGTAGATGTTTAATCTGTAGAAACTTGTAGAAAAACAGCAGGTACATTAAGAGCTGATAGTAAGGCCCCATCTCCCCCAGCTGTGTGTGTGAGTGAGAGAGATAGAGAGAGAGAGAGAGCGAGAGAGAGAGAAACGAGGTGAACTCAAAACTAGAGTAAAGCCGCTGGCTCTCCTGGTTACCCCCCCTTAGTAACTGCCGTCACCATGGTGACCCCTTTGTTGTCTCCTCAAACCCGTGGGGGAATTTATTTGCTAACATTGCTACTCGCGCTCTCCAAGCTCCAACTGGCAACTCCTTCAGCCATTTCTTCCTTACAATGCAACAATAGCAGGAGAGGAGACTTCGCATTTGGATGAAGTCTTTTCTCTGACTGAAACTGATTCAGACTGGAACGCAGTGTGGTTTCAGATATTTAAACCACAAAGACTGGAACTGTTTTACATTTTTTAGGTATTTAACTGTAGCACATATTCAGAGCGGTTCACAGTATCTGATCAAAAAGTGGTTTACAGAAGCATTCAAACTCTGTCACTTTCTATTTTTGATAGATAAGGTTGAATTTGCATCTTTACTACAAAGAGCACAATTCTTCATTATCTGCTTTTTTGACTGATGTCCACTTTAAGCATCTTTTGAGGACAATCCCATAAATAAAGATATAGATTAAATAATTTTTTAAACCCAAAAACGTAGTTGTCGGTATGTTTTATAGCCCTGTAGTGTCTGCAGGTACAGTATTCCTTTCAGGCCTACAGCCCCAACAACCTTCACCAATAAGGCAGGGAAGCCAGTAGTAGCCTGAAAGGCAAAACCCAGGGCATAAATACACTTTAATAATATCATTTTCACAAATGGCTTTTAATTAACTTTGCTGCCACCAGTATGTTTCAAAAATAAATTTGAGGAGTTTGATTTTAGGTCAAACTTGATTTTCCTTTCTTCTGTTGTTGTATTTTTTCAGGTACTGCCATCCGCCACTGTAGCGATGAGAAAGGCTGGTTGTCTCCTGAGCTCTTCAACTGCACCACCGTCACCTTTTCCCATCTAAAGAAACTGGTGAATACAAGTTAAAATATCATTTCAAACTCATTTTAAGCAAAACATTTATTTTCCACTCAAGTATTAAGAGTACCCAGGGAGTCTGTACTGGTCTTTGTTTAATAAAATCACAATCATTACTGGTAGTTATTTAAATCATACTCTCCATTGTAAGAGTGCTGATGTGTCTTTAGTGAAGTGTAATTCGATCTCCAGTCTATAGGAGATTTCAACAAGTACTTCACCTATTGTGATTGAACCTGAACCTAATACTTCAGGCTTGAACTTCTCAAAGTCTCACTAATCCAGGGATTGACCATTTTCTGTTGTGTTTCATTGCACCCACTCAGCTTTCCTCTGTTTTGACCTGCTCGTTCACGTTCTCTGTTCACCCCACACCCCCCCACACACC
>NW_019525241.1:508444-565553 GCF_002814215.2 Seriola lalandi dorsalis | reverse complement strand
AGAATGAGGACCTGCGTCGCAACAGTTCAAGGATGGACAGCGAACACTCCAAGACCATCGTGCGTTTGCTTCACAGCGCCACCAACAACACCCCGCAGTACTACGGCAACGACGTGAAGACGGCCGCTCAGCTGCTGAATCAGGTGCTGCAGTATGAGAGCCAGCAGGCGGGATTCGACCTCACTGCCATGAAGGATGCCGAGTTCAATGAGGTAGAAAAGAAAAGCAGCAGGATATAATGATCAACTTTGATTTAAAGACTTTAACAAGATTACAACTTGAATAAATGATTTGAAATCATCTTTAAACTATAATTTAGTGAAGCCCAGTCTGAAACACTGGGAGCACTGGTGGCACACTGCCCTCCACTGGTTGATCCTCACCGGGAAAGCAGCTCTAGTTATCTGACTTCCACCTTTGCTTCATTATCTTATCATCTAGTCTCTTTGATATTCGTGTAATCTTCAACAATACAACATTAAATCTTCATTCCTGTCGTGTTTATCTTTCTTCAGAATTTGGTGCGAGCAGGCAGTGCCATACTGGACCCTGAAAACAAGGAGCACTGGGAGCAGATCCAGAGGACTGAGGGCGGCACGGCGCATCTGCTCCGCAACTTCGAGGACTACGCCAACACGCTGGCGCAGAACGTCAGGAAAACCTACCTGAAACCCTTCACCATTGTCACTGACAACATGAGTGAGTAGAGGAACAGAAATCACACTGTGTGAAAATGGTGCACATCATTACACATCGCGTCATCCTCACAATTTTCCTCTTTGCCCTCTAGTTCTCACAGTGGACTACCTGGATTTGTCGGACCCGGAAAGAGCGACATTCCCTCGGTTCCAGGACATCCAGGAAGCCTACCCCAAAGAGCTTGGGTCCTCTGTCCACTTCCCCCAGTTCAACCTCCGCCCTGAAGGCCACAGAGGTAGCATCACACCACACTAGCTTAACATGTTAAGTAAAATACACCAAGTTGAAACTGCAGCCCAAGTCGGTCAGTTTATCTTTCTATCTCTGTCTAAATCCAGCGGAGCCCACTCCAGCCCCTCCAACCCAGACCGACCCCCCCCTTGAGGAGGAGCACACGGTGTCTGATAGGAGACGCCGACACCTCGAGCCAGCTGCCCCTCTGCCGGTTGCCGTGGTGATAGTGTACAAATCACTGGGAGAACTTCTCCCGGAAAGATATGACCCCGATCGCAGGAGTCTGAGGTAGACTACTGACATCCAATGCACCATTATATGTCGACATACATGCTTTTGTCAGACACTGAACACAAGGGAGTGCAGACCTACTTTCATACATACTTTTCTAGCATTGAATTATGATGTGTAATCCGGTCAAACAGTTGCAAGCAAGGCCTCAAAGCATGAAGAGTGATTTAACACAGGGAAAAAAGAGTGCCCACACCCTATCTGTCTACTGTGCATACTGGTGTGTATATAATTCACAATACCCCCCAACCTCTGAAGAAAACTCTACGTCACATGAAAATATTTAATCTTTAATGTTAATACATGTCATAATATTTATTGTAGGTGTGTTTGATAGAACCAATCTATCACTGCCTGCATGGAGCAATATGAAACTGTGTAGTTATTCAGAAAAAACTGAACATGGAGTCAGAGACTGCTCCGTATCCATACTGTATGTGACAGGAGAGAAAATATTTCCAACATAAGACTGGGAGGTTAACAAAAGGATAAGAGAGAATATGTCCAAATGTAATCAACTTTTGGGTTTGTTATGGTATAATATGATTTCAACATGACCTCCTGCACGTTGCTGTAGCTCAGTGGTTAAAAACTTTAAATTAACTCCAGATCACACTTCCCTTTTTTCTTGTGTTTGCAGACTCCCTAACCGCCCGGTGATCAACACAGCCATAGTGAGCGCCACAGTCCACAGCGAGGGTCCGCCTCTCCCTCTCATCCTGGACCCCCCCATCACCCTGGAGTACACCTTGCTGGAGACAGAGGAGAGGACCAAGCCTGTCTGTGTCTTCTGGAACCACTCCATCGCGTGAGTTGGACTTTACACACATATGTTTGCACACCCAGGAGTTTTTTTTCAGTAGCTCAGAGTCATAATGTTGTTTTTTTTCTTAGCATTGTGCCACGTTACTGATGTCTGTTTTGTGTGTTTGTATGTGTGTGTCGGTGTGTTTAGGATTGGAGGGACAGGCGGCTGGTCCTCTAAAGGCTGTGAGGTGCTGAACAGAAACAACAGCCACATAAGCTGTCAGTGTAATCACCTGACCAGCTTTGCTGTGCTGATGGATATCTCCAAGAGAGAGGTGCTTCATTAAAGTTTTGTCTTTCCAGCCTCATTTATAACAGCCAGCTAAGATTGCTTTATCGCATTAGTTACCTATGTATGGATTTCTGACTCAGTGTCTGAATCGCTCCCCCCACAGCACGGTGATGTTCTCCCCCTGAAGATCGTCACCTACACCACAGTGTCGGTCTCCCTTATCCTTCTCCTCATCACCTTCATCCTATTGTGCCTCTTACGCCGGCTCCGCTCCAACCTCCACGCCATCCATAGGAACCTGGTGGCAGCGCTCTTCTTCTCTGAGCTCGTCTTCCTGCTCGGCATCAACCAGACTGACAACCCGGTGAGTGTATTTTTAGCCCACAGAAAACAGGGTATATGTGCAATGGAGACACTGTGTTGTGCATCTGCAGTATATTGTGACTATTTAAGGCAGTGGTTGGTCTTTTGTCAACCGTGTCAGATCAACTCAAATATCCCTTCATCAGTGCCACCCATCACGGTCCAAATGAGTTCTTTTGAACACATTTTGAATGTTGGATGTTATTTAACACTACTAATTATATTTAAGTGGGTATTGCTATAGTAGTATTTTTAAAAAACAAGATTGTACTTCTACTTTTAGGAGAGGCAAAAGCTAGACATTTCAAATATTATCTAACCCTAACCCATTTACTCATTACATTACTTTTAGCTAACTACTTGAAACTTTATCCGTTACTCTTAGCTTACTTTTAGCTATTTCACCTGTTTATATATTAGTTTTAGCTAACTATTTGAAACATAATCCATTACTTTTAGCTAACTATTTTAACTGTTTACCTTTAGCTTACTATATCAACCATTTTTCTGAACTTTTAGCTAGCTTTGCTACTTGTTTACTAGTTTTCACTAGCACTCTCAGTGTTACAGGTGACTAATTGGATACATTTTTTTTAATCAAATCACAATTTACTGTTGTTTAAAATTAGTCGAGCTACTTTTCAATCTTTCCAGTAACCCCCTGGCACGCAGGTACTTCGGTACTGCTGGTTGGGTATCATTGGTTTAAGCTGTTAAAGGTGTTGTTTGGTGATGTTAAGCAAACACTACAAGCTTGTGACATTTGGGTACAAATTAAACATGAGCCAAGAACAGCACATTTTGTGCAGTCTTTGTCTAAAATGACCTGTTCTGGATTATGCATGGAACAGGAGATGAGGGTGACCAGAAACAAGATAAGAAGAACAACATCCTCACCATATAGATATATACAACACAGACTGCAAATGCATATGATACAGACACACACCGGTTAATGCTTTTCTTATGCTTTAGCATAAGCATTAGCGTGGAGAGAGTAGAAAGATGTCTTGCTCTGATGTTTACTGTATTAAAAACTGCCAGGCATCTTACAATAATTTGTCTGGCCTGCGGGAAGCCATCTAATGGTGTGTTGACAGGGGCTTTAACCTGGCTTAATGGGCCAAGGCTTACCTGTGAGTCTGTCTTTATTTGACAGATTATGTGTTTTGATGCTCAGCTAATAACTGTAATAGTTAGGAATGCGCCGGTTGCCAAAGCTCCATCTAAATATAACCTGTAAGTTGATTTTACTGAACAAAGAGTCCAGTCTGATGTAACTTTGTTACTGTAAATCTCTTTAATTAAAGAGGTGTACGATACAGGCTGAGACAGTGTAGAGTCTGAGGTCTATCTAATGAGTTAAGTGTGTTAAGTTCTTAACCTAGTTTGGAGTTCGGTTGCACGTAGTAACGGCCTAAAACATGTGCGCGCACACACGTTCAGTCATACAGTAAAGGATCAGAAGGTGTGGGAACTCTTTGAAGTCTGCTGACACAGACATTCGGACACGGACACACACACACACACACACACACACACACACACACACACACACACACACCTCCATGGGCCAGTAGTGGAGACATGCTGTGACTGGTACCTGTTTCCAGAAGCAGGCCTCAAGGCAGTAAGCCTTGGCAAAGGTTTCCCAGAACAAGTTCTTAGTTTTCACTTGATAAATCTCCTGCATGTTTGTGGTACAGAAAACATCATTAATCTGTTAACTGACAGGTAATCCTACTATATTTATGTAATGAGATTTGGAAAGCTGATATCCTTCATAGGTTCTGGGGAGACATCAGGACAGATTTAAAAACAAGCAGAGTTTAGGTGTAAAGATTTTTGAAAATGTGACAAGTACCTTCGTAAGTGATGTGGATGCTACATTAGTTATATATCAGAGTATCGTTATTGTTGTCATTAATCTCAGTTCATCAGATTTTCTTTTTTGCCAACACTTAGTTTGACACATATTGAGGCGTTTAGCCTTCCTTAGCTATCTGTTCACTTTCAAGTCTTCAAAATGAAAGATGTTCAAAGTAAGATTGTATGTATTGTGATGTTTGTTGAACAGAAGCCGTTGTAGCCACAAGTGACAGTTATTAGATGGTGTAAAATGTTGTGAAGAAAACAATAAGCTACTGGTCACCCCAGACCAAGTAGCGTCACAGCAGGAAAACACCTGACTGTATCAAACCGAGCAGTGGTGTATTTTATTGCGTATGAATACTACTATTTAAAGGAAGAATGTGTTATGTCTTCTTAGTTAAAAAGTTACACAGTCTCACTTTAAGATGAATGTGTCAGCTCTCACTAGTCTGGCTAAACCAGATGTTTACAATATTATGCAAAGACATCAGAAGATCGTCAGGTCCAACTGGCAGTCCTGAAACACCGTGGTGGGTAGTAAATGCCATCACCCAGCCGTCAACCAGATGTAAATTTTGGCTCTGACCATCAGAGTGGAAAGAAATCCGGGATTAACATCAAATCACTTCAGGTTGTCCAAACTTTATATCACAATCTTTCACTGGACTGAAATGTTACTACAGCAACGTTTTTTGCCGTATAGCTCAAGTGTGGGACACAAAGAAGACCAAATATATCTACCCAACATTGAAATTCTTCCAAGACAGTTCTTTCAACAAAAAAAAAAAAAAAAAGAAGGAAAGAACTTAACAGTAACGATTAAAAAATGAAAAAGTACAAACTCATATCCCCTAAAAAAAGATCCGCTAAACATTTCAACATCCCCTCCACATTTGGACAAATCTACAAAACTGAAAATGTTGTGAATATGAAAGCAAAGACGCCCAGTTACAACAGTCTCTGACCAATTAGAGGTCCTCCTCTAATCTACAGTATCAATCAGATTTGATGCCTTTGATTCAGCTTCAATCATGGGTGTCTTGTCTTTTTTCTTGTAGAAATGTTCTGAGTCACTGTGTTTTGACTGGGATGAGGTCGACTTGCACACAGACTAATCACACGCTGCGTTATCTGCTTTTTAATCAGAATTTTTGTTGAGTGCAGAAGTCAAATGTTGAGGGTGTTTTAAAAAACAGAAAGAGAGAGTTTAATCTGTGTTTGTTTTTTTAACCATCTCTAAATTCAGAGACTGTTTGTTCTGCAGTGTTTGTGTGCAGCGTGCGTGCGTGTGTGCGTGCGTGCGTGCGTGCGTGTGTCAGAACTGTGGAATGCTGTCAGTGTATGCCGAGGGCCATCTGCAGAATGATTTATAACCCTGTCAATGTAGTCTCTTTCTATCTCTCTCTCTCTGCTTCTGATCTCCACAGTCATACACAGCATTACTAAAATATAGTATCTCACCTGCTGGGACATTCCCTAACACACCGCATTCCTCTATTACAGCAGCAGCAGACATGGAAATAGGGTGGAAAGGAGGTATAGGAATGTGCGTTACTGCATTTCATAAACTGGTGAAATTTGTCATGAAAAAATTTGTCACTAGTGAAGAAAATATTGATTATTTTCAATATGAATTCATCACTTAATTACTTTTTTGAGAAATTGATTAGTTACTGAGTCTATAAAATGCCAGAAAAATTAAAAAATTCCCATCACAGTATCCTGCAGGCTTAAGTGACATTTTCAAATCACACACATCTGCCCAACAGTAACATTTGATTTACGAGGACATAAAACAGAGAGAAACAGCAAATCTTCACATTCAAGAGGCCGACAACCTGACTTTTTTGTGGCTGTTTTAGTAATAAATGACTTAAGTGATGATTACAGTTGTCAAAACGTTGTCCCATAATGTTTTGTCTGTCGATTAATCGAGCAGGTAAAATATTTTTAATTGATAAAAAGGATGGACATCACACAGATGGATGGAATTAGTTGTGTTCAAGTGAGAAAGTCGCTGAGGAGGAAGGTTCATTAGTAGCAGGGTTGATGAGAGGACAAACGTGGTTTAAAAAAAAAAACCAAGGCTGCCTTTCTGGATTTTCATATGGGTTCCATCAAAATGTCGACTCATACTGACAGATTTCTGTCTCTTCTCCCTCTCTCCGTCTTATCTCCCTCCAGTTTGTGTGTACAGTGATCGCCATCCTCCTCCATTACTTCTACATGTGCACCTTTGCCTGGATGTTTGTGGAGGGGCTGCATATCTACCGCATGCTGACCGAGCTGCGCAACATCAACCACGGCCACATGAGGTTCTACTACGCCATGGGCTGGGGCATACCGG
Source organism: Seriola lalandi dorsalis (assembly GCF_002814215.2). NCBI lineage: Eukaryota > Metazoa > Chordata > Actinopteri > Carangiformes > Carangidae > Seriola > Seriola lalandi. Next base: position 558,708 of record NW_019525241.1, on the reverse strand, counting down.
CTATCATCACTGGTGAGACACACACACACACACACACACACACACTTACACAAGTTGAGAAACAGGGCAATTGAAGATGGCAGATTGTCAGGTTGATTCATGCTGAAACTCATATCTTCCGAAGAGGCTGTGATCCTCGTGGGAAAATGATTGAACAAGAGACAGAGGGAAAAATAATTGTAGAGACAGATACAGTATATCTTGCCTTGATTTGGATATCCTATATGTCCTATATGGGACAAGAGTGGCATGAATTTCATCATTTTTTTCTATTACTAAGGGTAAAAAATCAAGGAAAAAAAATGTATTTGAACTGAAAACTGTTTGTTGCAGAACGTTTGCCTTGACATCATTTTGTGTGTTTATGTGTTTGTGTGTGTAGGTCTGGCAGTGGGTCTTGACCCTCAGGGATATGGGAACCCAGATTTCTGTTGGCTTTCCGTCCACGACACACTCATCTGGAGCTTCGCAGGACCCATCTTTGTAGTCGTCCTGGTGTGTGCATGAATTAAACTAGTCCACAGAACATTCAGACATCTGCAGCTGAAAACACACCACGAACTTCCAAAGCGTCAACTGTCACTGACTCATTTGAAATTAGACGTGATTTGAAATGCATCTGCGGTGCAGCGACGTGGTTAACCACCGTAGTCAAACATGCATGAGTTCACAGTTGCGAGACACTCACAAATGGATAAAACTGTGTGTATCAAAGTGAAATTAAATGGGAAAAAATACTAACCTTCTCTCTCTCTCTGTAGGTGAACATAGTGATCTTCGTCCTTGCTGCGAAGGCTTCCTGTGGGCGCCGGCAGAAGGCTGTGGAGAAGTCGGGAGCTATGTAGGTTTCACTGTCACAGTAACGATTCCACGAGGAGCACAACATCCAAATGTTCATCTAACTTTCACATTTCCGTTTTGAAATGGGCAACAGTGTTACGTGATAATCAGCATCAATGTAGTGAGTGTATGTCTGGATAACGTGTGTGTGTGTGTTTCACTACTCAGTCCCGCACTTCGAATGGCCTTCCTCCTGTTGCTACTCATCAGCGCCACCTGGCTGCTCGGCCTAATGGCAGTCAACAGCGACGTCATGACTTTCCACTACCTTTTCGCTGTCTTCAGTTGTCTCCAGGTAACTCAATCTTAATGCTGACTTTTTATTAAGATCTAAGAGCTATGTGATTAGGTTTAAGGCTCATTGTTTAAGCTTTGTCATCATTACTCCGCTGTTATAATACATAATATCTGGTTCCCTTTCTGCACAGGGAGTCTTCATCTTCTTCTTCCACGTGGTCTTCAACAAAGAGGCGAGGAAGAACCTCAAGAATGTCCTCACAGGGAAGAAGAGCGTACCAGACGAGTCCAGCACCACAAGGGCGTCGTTGCTCACAGTGAGTGAACAGACACACGTATATCTCCTCACATTTTGTTTCCTAATTATTTTCTGCTTCTTTTTAAGGTATTACGTTCTTTGTCTTTTGTGTAATCATTGTAATTGTGTTTTTCTATTTTCACTAAAAAGTTGAAAATCCAATAATTTATCCCTCCATCTTCAGCGTTCCCTCAACTGCAACAACACGTACACAGAAGACGGCCCGTTGTACCGCTCGGGCATCGGAGAGTCCACCGTCTCCCTGGATAGTACGCTCAGGTCAGCTAAGAGCCGCAGCAGCTACCTGGCTTACACACTCAGGTACAACACGTTCACTGACTGCATGGCTGCTATTACTACACTGCTGCATGGCGAGTGTCTGTACGTGTGTTTGTCTGGACCATCCTCTTTAAACTTTTTCTGTCTCTTGTCTTTCTTTGTCATCCTCCCAGCATGTCTGCTAACTCAAACATACTAACACACCCCAAGCCCCTAATTGATATACATACTCACACACACACACACACACACACACACACACACACACACACACTTGACAGTCACTCCCTGTCACCCTGTCCTTATTCTAAGTCTTATACAAAGCTGAGGATAAGTAAGGTTTCTGGGTTTCTCTAAACTTTGAGGGTATTGCTTTCTTTGCTACCGTACATGAATGCTGCTGCATAATGGCACCTGCATTGTACAGTACCTCTGCTTGCATGAAAGACCAAGCTGAGCTTTGCCGGCGCATGGCTTTGATGCAAAACCCCAAACTGACAAACACATACCAACTCTCACAGATATCCAGGCAAAGGAACACAATACCCACTGTAGATCCATCCACATTATTCATCCATACTGTTATGCTGTTGTGTTTTGTATGCATTCACAGATTAAACGGATAACTTTGTTCATGTGAAGTTTGATTTGATACATTGTGATGTTGAAGTGTACCTTTCATGACATGAGGACTAGGGAATGCAAGAACGGTAAAACGAGATCAAACTGTCAGAGTGCAGTGAAACATCGTGCTTAAATTTGAATAAATTAATTTTAATATGATATAGCTTCAAAGCACTGAAATAGATAGATTCCCAGTATACACTCAAAACACTTTCAACAAATACATTATATCCTTGATGAAGGAGCAGTTTACTGCAGGGCTGTTTGCATTACACTGCATTAGTTAAAGCTAGCTACACCTTGCCGAAACTCGGAAAAGTAAGAGGGCTTATTGGAGTTTAAGATGTTAAGTGAAAAAAAGCTATATATATATCACATTGTGTCCACTGCTCTGTGTTAGCTCTTTAGCATATACCACATAGACTACTAGTAATATCTAAGATCTAAGAAAACTTGAAGTAGCTGTACAATACTGAAAAATCTTAAAAAATTGGTCTTTGATAAGTGATAAGTGATGTGAGATCTTGCATACCAGCCAGATATGCAGTTTTTCTGATGTACATAGTTTTTTTAATGTATGGTTGTCAAATCAAATCTTGAATGAAGTAGATTCTTTTCAGCAAGTTTTAACATGTATGCATCTAAACTCCTTTCTTACTATTACTATACACAGTTTCAACAGACACTTAGTAAACTGGGTTGGTTTTAGCTAGGTACACCTGGCCGAAGCTAATGCAGTTTTAGTTAGGTTTATAAAGAGGTGTAAGTGTAGCTGATGTAGCATTGTGCATGATGCTAAATCAGCTTTGTATTACTGGCAATATATTTTAGCAATATCTACTCAACATCTACAATATCTATTTTGTGTGTTATATGCTGTGAACTTTTGGCATTAGAACGATACATCAAAATATTATGTTATGTAATCTGACAGTTACATAAAATACGTTGTACTATGTCTTTCTTTTACTATATGAAGCAGCTTTTAGGTAAGGTTAAAAGTTTGCCAAAATCCATTGAGTTGAGTAAATTTTTTTAGCATGTATAAATCTTCATTCCTTTTTACTTAATAAGCATGGAGCGTTTGAGCAACAGGACAAGTGTATTCCTGATTAACCTTTAAAAAGTTGACATTTTGAGATATATCTCTCCCAAGATAGAGACGCTTTTCATCTCTGGCTAATCTCACCTGCGTGTGACTATCAGAGGCAGGTTTTCATTGCAGTGGAGTGGTATTACATATACCTGGTGTTTTACAGAGTTTTACAGAATCGGGGTTAGGTCTGACTGTACGCCTCGACTCGTAAAGCTGTCATCTGGGTAATGCGAACTAACACTAGGGTCAATGAGAGCAAAAACGCTAGCGGGGAGCAATGCGGCGTGCCGCCTTTGCGAGACAGATGGGTTAGAGCAAGGGAAGAGGGGAGAAATAGAAGGAGACAGGAGAGAGAGATGGGGAAAAAGAGAAAAAAGAGAAGGACAGGAAACATACGAAAGGAGGGAGATGGGACTGTACCTGTTGGAGGAGGGAATCTAATACAGACATACGTATCCCTCTTCCCTGTGGCTGTTGGCATGTTTTCAGCTGCTTCCAGAAGATTCTCTTAGATCAGCCATCAGACAGGTCAGAGTCTCCAGTAGCATTTTTGCCCTCCAGCCAACATCTCAATACAACTTGGAATAAACAGCTGCGAGAGGAGAGGAGAGGAGAGGAGAGGAGAGGAGAGGAGAGGAGAGGAGAGGAGAGGAGAGGAGGAATGATTGAGTAACTTCATCCACTTATTTTTAAATCAATGATGTATCAAATTAGGGAATAAATGACAAAAGCTGCAAGTTTTTTAATATCAGCCGATTGTGTGTTTGACTGACACTCAAATATTTGTGGTTGTTTAATATATTTGTAGCATAAATAGATTAAAACAGATAATGGTGCAGGTCTAACACATTCACCTCAATTTTCCATCAATGGTAGATGTGTTTTTCTGTTTTCTGTGATGATCAAGCCGCCAGTTTATTGACTTTGTTGCAAGTACAGCTAAACCACATTTTATTATTTGTTCTAGTCTTTGTTGAAGCTATCAACAGAGGCAAATGTTTTGTAATGAGAGATTGTACATCAGTTGTCTCAAGTTTGGGCTTGAATTAATTCCTAGCGACGCTGTACTCCCCCCTCGCTGTCTCCCCCCCTACCTCAACTCTACTTTTCCACTCCCACTTCTCTCTCGCTTCCCTGTCCTCCTCTCTCGTCCTCCCTGCTGTATCTGTCTTTATCTATGAAGGGAGGAGTCTGGCCAGAAGCCCAGTGTCTCTTCAGGAACAGCTAAAGGACACACAGATCTGGATGGACCTCTGTTCCACCGAAACGGCACCAAGGGAGACGGTGAGTTTACTTTAGCTTTTCATGCGTCAGTATCAGGTATTAAGTTACTCCACTAACTTCCCTCCTTGTTCCCATCAGACTCTGACTCAGACAGTGAGCTGTCAGTGGATGAACACAGCTCCTCCTACGCCTCCTCCCACTCCTCCGACAGCGAGGACGACGACATCGACGTCAAGCCCAAGTGGAACAACGAGAGGCAGCCCATTCACAGCACACCTAAAAGTATGTACACGGTCCAACTGAGCCTGTACCAATCTGAGACACTTAAGTTGTCCATTACATGCTACATGCTAACATACTTTTTACTCCACTACTTCAATTTGACATCTATATTTACTTTTCAGATTAACTTTTCCATAGAAAGCTTGATATGAATATGAATGAACCTGATTAAATTCCTCCAAAGCACATAAAGTAGTGTGTCAGTGTCAGAGTCGAGTTCCTATTACCTGAGTCCAGGTCATCAAGGTTGAGTCTGAGTCCACGTCCAGGATGGGCTCCAGTGCTCCACTCCACAGTCAAAGAGCTGAAAGGTCTACATTTAATACAAAATATACAGCAGTCTTGCAGGATTTGCAGCAGGAAGTTAATTTACTGTGGGACATAACACGCACACACTACTTAGACGTGAACGGTGTTTTTGAAATGAATAATAAAAATTAAATAATGTTACAGTGTCAATGTAGCGATCAAAAATAATATGACAAATTATTATAGACTTCTACTACAAAGAAACTAACAGAAAAAAGTCAGTCCAAGTCTCCAACTTCCAAGTGTGAATGCAGTCAGTGCCCAAGTCCGAGGTACAACCTTGCTGCTACAGTACCACAACAGGAGAATCTGAGTGGAATCTTGTTTTAATATTGCTACTTCAAATTTGTCTTGTCCACCCCCCCCCCCCATCAGTGGAGTCAGTGCCCAATCACATGAAGCCTTACTGGCCAACGGAGGCCACCACAGCCAGTGACAGCGAGGATCCCGGCGGGGCAGAGAGGCTGAGGGTGGAGACCAAGGTGAATGTGGAGCTGCACCCGGAAAATAAGCTTAACCATATCGGAGAAAGAGAGAGGGAGATGCTCCAGGAGAGAGACAGACAGACACCCAGTAATGCTAAAGACACAGCGCACCCTAGTCAACCCAACAGCAACAGCAACCATCAACCAGAGCAGAGAAAAGGTAAGAAGAGAATTCAATTGAATTAAATCAAATTCAATCAAATGAATGAATGAATATTATTTGATTTACACTGGGATAAATTATTTGTCCGACGCAGGTATCTTAAAGAACAAGATCAGCTATCCTCCGCCACTCACCGACAAGAACATGAAGAACCGTCTGAGGGAGAAGCTGAGCGACTACAACTCCCCCACCATCACCTCCCCTCCCCCCAACAACAACAACAGCACCTCCTCCCCGCCCCTTTCCTCCATCAACATCATGACCCCTTCGTCACGTCCACCCTCACTGGCCTCCAACGATGGGGGTCGCCCCAGCAACCATGACAACAGCTCCCTCATCAAGCCGCCCGTCGCTCCGCGGCCGCAGATTCCCGCCGGGCCCCCGCCGGCAGGAATCTACCGGGAGACCAACGGGGGAATGGCCATGCACTTGAAGTCAGGGACAGTCAACGGAGGCAACGAGTCAGACTCAGAGTAAGTAGTCATTGAGGGAATGCTGGCACGACATCTTTCTTTGTCCTAATAAAAACATCATTAATAATGAAGTTAATTTGATAGCACAAATTAATGAATGATGCATCATCCCGTCATTTAATCATGTGATTTGAATCACTTAAAAAAAAAAAGATTCAAGATCAATCAGAGTTTGACAAAAAACCTTGTCCGCAACCATACAGCTAGATGACATGTTGGTTGACTATTATGTTAACTGATGCAACAATGCATGAGTCATAATAGGTAGTTCCACATTTTGAGAAATATACTTTGTTTTCTTGCTGAGACTTAGATGAAAAGATTGATACCACTCTCATGTCTGTACGCTAAATATGAAGCCACCATCATTAGCGGGGCTTAGCTTAGCTTAGCTTCATGTGTAGCATACAGGCATGAACATGGTCTCAGTCTTCTTATCTAACTTAAGGCAATAAAGCAAATAAGCATATTACCCAAACTGTCAACCTGTTCCTTTCACTAAAGCATGAAATAATATGATCACCCTGCTTCAATGCTGCATGATGACTCCCTCCACCCCTGCATTCATTTTTATATTGCATGTTTTCACCTTCCTTCCTCTCTCCTCGCATCCTCCCTCCCTGCATCCACCCCCCCTCCACCCCCCATCCCTCCTCTTTCCCTCCCTCCATTTCTTCCGCTAACAGTGGCAGTAACGAGACTTCGATCTGACCTGTTAGGAAAACCCAGACCAGCCTGCCCTTGTGAGAGGAGGAGCAAGCGGGAGAAAAACCGCTGGGGGAAGAGAGCCTAGAGCGAGGGGAATGAAATGAAAAGAAAAAGATGGAGGGGTGCTGAAGATTGGGCTCACGCCTGATCCGTCCATCCAGCCCTCCTCTGGTGTTCCCTCTCTCTCTGGAGAGCAGTATTAATTGCAGACTTTAAGACTGCAGGGGACAAGAAAATAAGCAGAGATACTGAAAAGATGTGAGAAATAATAAAGGGAATGCTGTGTTGGACTGTACCAAGAGAGGACGACATGGAGCCATGTGTGCCAAAACCACTAAAGGAAATGGAGAGGAGAGTCAGAAGATGAAGAATGCCCCCAGAATGCATTGCAAGCCCCAAAATGATCACGGTTATGAGGGGTCGTTATGTCGTTTTCCAACGGGTACAGTTAGGAAAGCAGGACGATACTTTCGGACAGCTTCTTTCTCATGGAGAAAAGCAGATGTATAACCACTGTGCATGAACCTATACAAGCTGGTACAGTCTCATTTGTAGTCCAAAAGGATTTCAAGGACTACATGTCCCTTAAAGCGTCATCAGACATAAACCTGTCACAAGCTGTTCCCACTGACTTTTGGACACTTCCAACCCGTTGATACCGAACGGCGCTATCACACACCAAGTGCTCTTTTCTTCTTCTTTTTTTTTTTTAACTCAAAGAAAGGCTACCGCAGCCTCTCGATGCAGTGCATTTAGAGTGTAATTAATGTGTAGATATTGTTAAAGGTGAAGAAGAAATGATCTATTTTGTATTTCAGCTGTAGCAAGGAACTAAAAATCGTTTGCCTGTGTTGCGTTGGGATTGTGAAAATCACTTGATATGCTGGTTTAATCGACTGAGAACAATAATCTGTGCCTTCATCCTGGATTGAGGCCTTACACATGAAAACACACACACACACACACACACACACACACACTCACACACACTCACTCACACACACATATTGTATTAGCCCGTACTGGGGTTTCAGATGATGTAACACACTGTCTGGCGCATACACAGACATAACAGATGCAAGGCTGTTATGTGTGTGTGTGTGTGGTCGTCCCAAGTGCGTGCACACACAGTAGGGCCTAAATGAACATTAATTATTTGGAATGGAGGGAAATCCCCCCTCTATTGAAAACTCAGTTCGAGCACTATGAACCTGAAGCCTTCTTTTCCAGTGTCCATCCTGCCTGTTCGTTCAATGCAGCACATATTCCTGGTTACCAAAGTCATGAAATACAGTAAATGTGCAGAGTAGAGTTGGGGTCAGTTCGCTTTTATTTCAGTTTCATTCCAAAATTAACACAAAAAATGTCATTCAAATTTGTGACATCAAAGTCAAGCACAGAGTTAGAGGATCAATGTCATGTTTTTTCCTTTTTTTTTTTTTTAAATGGTGCTATTTGTAAGTTTTGCTAGATACATGGCTAGCGTTAGCATTAACGGCTTACTTACCACTCTAAAAGAAACGGTGCAAGTTCAGCATCCTTTACTCGCCGAGAGCTGTGTCCATCGGTGGAAAGCAACGCCAATGTTAACTCTAGTCTCTATCACATCTTTACCTCTACTGAAGTTAGCACGCTAACCAAGTAGCCCCGGCCCGGCTCGTCACTTTCAGATAGCGACTCACCGTAGCCTCCAATCTGCCCTGAAGACATGGGAGAAGAAGGTTGAAGCGATTGTGAAGTGACAATCACCAATCACCCACAATCCACCCTTTCCCGGTAAGAAACCACATGCAGCCACATAGAAAACTTCCAAATAGCCCCTTTAATCCTGAACGGATATAAATTAACCCTTTAATATGAATAAAAAGATTTTTTTTAATTACTGGATTTCTGAATCTGAATTCAAAGTGAAAATGACACTAGCTCCAATGCATTTTTCAGCTCGTAAAAGGCAACTTAAAGTCTGGTTTACCACTCACCACTGAATGCCTTTGTACCATATATACTGTACACCCCCAGTGTTTTGCCCTCATGCAGTCAATGCTGCCGATAAATGTCCTTGTGTTTTTTTTATTGATCCGTGACACTGGAAATGTTTTGTAACATAATGTATATTTATTTTTTATGGTTTTAAGACACTGGAAAGAAAAGATGATTGTGACTGTAAAATTAAAGATGACATGATGAATTTGTAACCGTGTTGTAGCCTTTATATGTCTTTTGGCTGGAAGGAAGCGTGGGTGAGCTCAAACTTGTTCGCATCCCAAGGAAAATTAGGTAACAACAAGTGATGAGTAATAGAAATGGTTACTCACCCATTTTATAGTTTTAAAGTTGGTAATCACTTGTTGGGGAAGTGTTGGCAGCCTGGCTGCTACGGAGATGCTGCAACATGATTGATGTATTTTTGTCTTTTGAAACGCTGAATATGGAGAGTTTCCAGATCCCATGCTCTCAACTGGCCTTACTTGCAGCATTTCTAGAGAAAGTCAATCTAGAACAATTTCTGTTCAGATGCATTATCCCAGAAAGCACCTCTGGAAAACTGCTGATTTCTTTTTACCAAAACAACCATATATAAAATTTTCATCCTTATGTAAACAGTACAATTTTAAGGAGACTGAATGTACAACAGCCACATTCATTCAAAAATCTATTTTAAAGACACAGGATACCTTTTTTAATCAGCTTCATACCATGACAGATGGGATACGACATTCTTCTCATGATCTTCTGGCTGGTTTGAAGGGGGCGGGGCTCAACAGGAAAAAGGTGATGTCAAGTATTTCCGTGAACCAATCAGAATTCTTGTGAATCAACCTATGATTACAGATGGTGGACTTTTTGTGTATGTTGCCAGGGCACTGTCGTCAAGTCTGGTCAAACTAAAACCCACACATTTCTCAAAAAGCAGATTACCTGAGTTTTGGAGTTTTAAACTCATGAATATTTAATTTTTTATCGAGGAAAACTTTATATTTGAATCCAGGTTTTCAGGGGCTTTAATGCTAATGCTAAAGCAGGTAAAGAATAATCCTGTAGATAAGGAGGAAGGACGGAGGGACAGATAAATCCACAGAAAGCCGGAAAGAATTCAACAGATATGACTGTTTTCAAACAGAGGTTCACCCTGGAGGGCTGTGCCTGCTATGGAGATGATGTCCATACAAGGTAATATGTAAGGAGAGCAGTTTATCTTAAGTGTGATCAGTGCCCGGTGCACTATCAGACACCTGAGTAAACCTATAGTGTAAAGTCATCACAGTGTGCATGTGTGTTAATGGTCGACTGCCTCACTGTTGGGCTGAAACTAAAACATAAGAAGTCTGTGTGTATCAAAGAGCGTGGGAGGCCTTAGGTATGTGTGTATCTGTCTGAGTGACTGTGTTAATCCCTATAAAACAGTGGTGGCTGATAAATTGCCTCACTTTGATCTGGGCGCTGTTGCTGGACACACACACTCACACACACACACACACACACAGGGACACACCACAGCTCTGCAGAAACCCTCTTTTTGAAAACATTAATACCTTGTCGAATTTTTTCAGATCAGGAAAGGACTTTTCAAAATTAATTAAAATGAATCATAAAACAGCCAATATTTGTGATCCAATCTCATTTCAGTTATGTGTTTCACAAAGAAATATCCCTTTATCAGATGACTATTTGTATATTTGTTTAACTGTTAATATGTACATTATAATAAGAGTTTTTTGACATGAGCAGTGTCTAATTGAAAGCAATAGTTGACATTTAGGGAAATGTGACAAAATTACTTATTGATAATATAATTTCTACACTGAGCTCCATGAATCTTTCTTAAACATGCCTCTGAAGCCACTGCTAAGTACTACACTCAACTTTTCCCCCCACATTATTTACATTTTTTCCACAGCTCAGCTCACTTAAAGACCCAGCACTTTGCTGTGGCATTCCAAGGTAAGCTACACTTACTGGGGAGAGCTGGGGAAAGGTAAAAGACCAAGAGGGCTTCTTTTGCCTAAACTTGGGATGATGGGTCCTCAGGTCATTGATGTAATGGGTTTTTATAAGGTTAGATTCCGTGTCAGGGCCTGGAAATGGCAACTGTGCCAAGACCATCACAAAAACACGTACACCTAGGGGCTTCTGCCACCGGGTACTGCCAAGTAAATTATTGTCAGCAGGTGGAGTGAAAGGTTAGACGGCAGAGTCAGGTTTCAGAAGCCTATTGGGCGGTTAGTTGTTATGGCGACTGAAGCCAGTCCTCCCTTCAGGTGACAGAAGGTGCAAAGATGAAGTAAGGAGCTGGAGCAGAGGCAGCATGTCAAATTATGACGAGTGGCAGGGTTAGTCATGACGATAATGAAACATGTTTGTAGTAAGTCTTCAGTAGCTATACTCCCTGCTATCTTCTCTGATACATGACATTACATGAACTTCAATCACTCAAAACAGGTATCATTTTGTCAGGTGGTCTATATTTCACTTTGGAATGAAACCCCCAACTTGAAACCTGAGGAGTTATGCCGGCACCGGTAACTAGTCTCAGACTCTCTATCAGACTGACCCCCTGCCCCCCTCTTTATCTCTGTTCCATCACAACCTGGCAAACTAAATAATTTAGACCCAGGAGAGCCACAGTTGGCAAGCCGTGCTGAACAGGACCAGGCAGGAGAGGAGAGGGTGACTGATACAACTGTGCCATCTACTGGTGGAGAATGGAAAGTCAAAGTTCATTTAGATTGTGTGCAATTTGTGTGAGTATTTGTGACGAGAGCAAGGGATGAAATGCAACTTCCAACCTTCCAAGAGGTTTTGTTGTTACAGCCTTTTCTTGGTCTGGTGTGACCGGTAGCTAATGGTGGCTAACTTCAGGTAGATGTGGCTGTGTGGCTGACATTAGCTATTGAGTCAGTGTGATGACTCAGTTGCTAATGTGCTGCTGTAACAGTATTGTTTAGCATTTAGTACCACTACTAGCCACTTTTCATCAAAGGTTATATATAAAACACAGAATTTAATTACCTTATAGCGTGAAAAATAGGTCACAATTGCTCTGTGTATGGGCTGACAATCTGGACTGTCAACCCGAACCAGTGATGTACAGGTGGGTATTATTATGCATCAGAAGATAAGGGGTTGGTTCTAAATTAGTTTATAGTTAGGGGTGGCTTTAGGTTTAATGTTATGGTTACAAAAATGTTTGGGGAACTTAATGCTACATATGTAATGGCCCGTGTAGTTGTAGGTTTCAATTTAGGTTAAATTTTAAATTAAATAGTCGGTGGAAGGTCCATAGAAATATAGTATTGCAACCAGTGCCAAAGCTGACAAAAAAAGGAGTTAGTCCAATTCAAATCAGCTATGATAAATGTTATCCATGTCTTATATATCTTATAATGTTTACACTGGAAAAGAATTCCTTCTGAAAACATATCTAACTAAAATAACATGTTAGTGTGAAATAAACCATCTTATCCAAATGTTTTTTTTTTGCATCAGCAGCCTCATCATCCTCCCTTTCCTCCCAACTGTCCTATAATTGACTCTGAATACTCTGCCAGTTGCATAAGACACGTGTGGTTGTGCAACCCTCTAGAAAATGCTGGCCTGGGATTAAGAGGTTTATTACAGGGTTTCTAAATGAGCGCAGAGGGAGGATTTGGGAAATCTCAACAGCAGTAGTTTTGCTAGAAGACATCTGAAGAGGATCACAGGCCAGAAACCCATTGTGTGTGTATGTCATCGTTTTTGTGTGTGTTAAGCGTGACTAAGGGAAATCCCGTCTAAAAGCATTAGTCCCCTTGTTTGCTGCATAATCTCTGATGACTGTGCAAACCCTGAGTGGTTTCCTATCAGAGCTTTGAGTATTAACAGATCAAGTATTGCATGGTTATTTCCAATGATACATCAGCATACATGGATGAGGTAAAAGGCCTAAAACATAGAGACAGACAGATTTCAGTTACGTCTGTGCCAACAGGCATGTGGAATGATGCCTTCAAAATGATTATGTAATAGGGATTAATAAGATATTTCTGATTGATTCTACATTGAATCAAATAATTTCATGACAAATTGGTTTTCTGGGAAAAAAAAAACCATAATTCTAACTGAACTAGGGAAAGGTAGTGTTGACTTAATGCATTGGCAGAAGGAACAAAATACAAGGTTGAACAATCAATTACTTTGACCAGACATTTTGATGGAAACATTTACATAGACTGTTTCTGCTGATGTATGATTAGACTTAGATTTATGTATGACAGTTATCATTGCTTAAGTTGAGAGGTCCCCTTCGTGTATGTAAATGGTGTTGAACAAAACACCAGCAACACCATCCACTATAATGCAGTGCACCTCAGTGGGGAAATTACATCTTTTCTGATTAGCTGACTGTTTTCTGAATGGTCAAATAAAAATATATCAAAAATCAGTAAACAATCAGAAACCAAATCCTGCCAGGTTGGATGGTGGATGCTGGTGGGCGGGGCTTGGGGCATGGCTGAGGGTGGTGACTGCTTTGTTGTGACATCACAATGTTATGGAAGTCCTGATGGCTTGTTTTAAGGCTCAGTTTCTGAATACAGACACTGTGCATTTCTCTGTGGACTTAGCGCTTTGATACTTTCACAGTATTAATATAGAACCTAGACCTGCTTTATAAGCAAAGACCACATGGAAATCTCACATGATACAATATGGGACCTTTAAGCCAGAAACTGTTTTTTAGCCACTTTGGGGATGCAAAACTAAGCTGTAAACGCAACATTTATCACCTTTCAAGTTGATATGTTAAACTTGTTGGCAAACAGTTGCCTATTTACGTACCCAGTGATTATGTAGCAACAGCAGCTACCCAGCAAATACACATCCAAAATTCAATCTCCTTTTAGCTCTGTTTTGGTCGCCACCAACATCAGAGTCAAATATCTGGCTCTCTAGCTGCTATATGCCCCATAACGTGCACCAGCTAGGCGCTAACTTTGTCTGTCTGCTGTTTAGTGCTAAATGATGAGAGCCGTGACAGTGAACCAAAACAGAAAAGTTGTGGGCAGTAAAACCAAAATGAAGAGCTGAAAGACAACAAAAAGACAAAGCTTTGTAGAGCTGAGGGGAACTGTCCTGTAATAATTCTGTGTCGGTGCATCACAGCAAGCATCCCCATTCACACAATAGTAGTCATTTGATCCGTTGCTGAATTGAAAATATTGAATATAGCTGCTATAATGAACTTCAGTTTCCATAGTTCGATGTTTCCTGAAAGAAACTCTGTATGTTTATATAAATCTAAGAGTGATTTCAGACATAATGGCATAGACTCTCTACCTGCAGTCAAGTGGTGCCCAGCAATTCTTTATATAGCAGATTGAAATCACTGTTAATTATTCTAATATGTGGTAACAAAGAATTACCTATAGTATTTGCTAGAGTCAACTCATAGTTTCCAAGCTGTTTTTCATATCATCTGATCAGTCATGCAAAATACTATAGAGTCTAAGACTCTAAGACTAAATATAACCTAAAGGTCTGCAGAAGGTACAAATGGACTGGGTATGGAAAATCTTTTCTCCCAGTGCTGCAGAGATTTGCCTACACAAATGTGAAGGTAATCTAAACCAGCACTATGTGTCTTTGCCTACAGTAGCACCTTAAGCCACACAAACATGAATTTCTTGTCAGCATAAGCTGCACCTGGATGACGGTAAGACACAGCTATGACTTTTTCTGTCTGTTTCAGTTTTTCAATGCGGAATGGAACCTTGATTAATGTGGAAAAAGTGCTGGCAACGCTTTAAAGTCTGATCCACTTTCATGCTAACATGATGAGTTGTTATGTAGGCAGCTGACGGTGTGATTTTGGTGCTAGTGAAGAGGTGTCAGCATGGCAGCCGCAGGACAATCAGGCCAAAGCTCTCGTAAGGACAAGACTATACACTGATCCTCATCGGCCTCATTGGTAGTCAGACAGCAGAAACAGAAAGTACTTGTGATTACCTCCCCGTAATCTACGGTCTCATCTCAGGGGTCAAGAGTCAAGTCGACTCCCGTTTCTCTCCTGCTTTCTATCCATGTCACCCTTCGGTCTTTCAAACCCCTCTCCTTTTTTTTTGTCTTTTTGACTCATTCACAGTGTAAGTGCAGTAACAAGTGGATTGTCAGAGGAATCTGTTAAATCAAGACCACTTCATCACTCCAAAACACGATTGCTGAAATAAGGGGATAACTTGGACGACAGCAAAGGCTCCCAACTTGGATTCTGGTACTTACAGAAGACGAGGAGAGTCTCACAGAATGACATGACAACCATGCAAAGGTTAGCGCTTCAAAAACTCAAGTCTTTATTCATCTGTTCTGTCTACTTGAGCTCACTGAGTTATCTTAGACTTCAACTCACAGTTACAAGAGGTCAAACACAGAGATGACAAGGACAACATATGCTACCTATGGCTAGGTTAAGTTTAGATCAACAGTAATGAGGTCATATATAGTTAAAATGGCAGATCTTCTGAAACAGAAATGACATACACAATACACTCAAAGTAATTGTATCTATAGAGTAGATTCTGTTAAACTACTATTTAAAGAGCCCTGTCGGAGTCAGGGCCCCTGAGGCCATGCCCTTGTAATTTTTCCCTTGAACCATGGACAATTTATATTTTACAGGTAAAATCTTTCAAATTCTTGGCTAATTCAACTATTTTCCCATCAGGATTCAATATTTTCCCACTAGAATTTCATTCTTGGAAGTGTGAAGAATAATACATTGGTCTGAAACATCCTTATAATTTCATAAGAAGTCATGAAAGAAACTATGCAATTTGGTAGGGAAACAAACATAGTTCAGTTAGTATTTGTGTTGATTTTTAGAGTGATTTCTTTAAAAGAACTGCTCCATTTCAATGAAAAAGAAAAATTATTCATGAGTATTACAGAATCAGCATTTGGAACTAATAGGAAAAGAGACAAATGGGGCATTTTCACATCATATTCAAGCATTTTGTAAATATGTTTGAATAGAAGGGCTAATGGCTAAAATCAATGCACCACATGAGTCAGTAGGAATAATATTACCGCAGTAATATCATCATTTGTCTTTGGGGTTGATTCTAATTACATCATAATGAGGCCATTGTTTACCCACCTGTTTTATAATTTAGCACTACATGACAGTGGCAGCCACAGGGCGGTGGTAAGGAGAGGTGTCTGTGTCTGAAGCCTCATTCGCTACTAACTGCCCCTTTAAGACGGCGGCCCGAACACTGACGAAATTTCCTCGGCCCTGCTGCCTTGGCTGTTTCTGCGAAATCAACAAGAGGCGAAGGCAAAGCTGGTATCTGCAAGCTCCGGGCCAACTACGCTGGTCAGGGCAGCTCTCTCCAGAGAGGAGGGGGACGCAACTGGTATTTTTTTTTTGTCAGTGTCTGCCTGTCTAACTGCTCAGCACTCAGCAGGAGACGACATTTAGCTCGTCGCTGAACAGAAACGAGCGGATATTGTTGGGATGGATGGACTAAGTGAGCAGTTATCGCCGTGAGACTGGCGCTAATTTGGACGTCCTGAGCAGCAGGTGTACTGAAAGATAAAGCAGACTAAAGGCAATCTCAGTGTTCATGAAACTTTGCTACGATTTACGTGCTGGGTAAGAGCGCTTCCCCCCCCCCCCCCTTTACCGTATTCTAATGTCTACTGTTTGAGAAAGAAATAATGAAGGTTATTGTTTTATGTCATCGTGTCTGTCTCTTCGGGGTCATGCTAAATGCGGATTATTTGGATTTTATGTTGTGTCTCCATATGTTACAGATAAAAAATAACATGTCCGACAATTTGAGGGTTTATTGAAGCAGTTAACTCCAGGCCTAACTTCAAACTCCACCGTTTGATTTAAACGTCTGTCTAACGGTCACATTTGTATTCAACATTGTAGTTTGGCCTAGCTAACGTCAAACTATCAGTGTTGAATGAAACCGTTAAGTCTAACGGTCGTCCGCTGTATATTCAGTTTTTTAAAATAACGTCCATTGCCGCTTTTTTAATAGCACCATGTCGTGTTTTCTGTATGTTGAAGCCCTAGACAACACTAATAACTCTATCCCTGAATAATGATATAGCCTAGCTACTTTGTTCATATTTTTAAAATACATTTTAGGCAGCCACTGGTTCAGTGTTTCATTCATGTTCGTGAGCTAAATGAAACTTGACCTGTAGTTCAACACAGGTGAATTATGGATATATGATGTTAGACATGAAACATCATGCCTCGTTTTATGTTTGGTCCAAGTTGAATAATGTACCTGAAAGTGCTTAATGATTTGAAAAGTGTTGGTGTGGTGTGTTCATGGGCAATAGGAAGCTCTGACGTCTAAGATTTGAGAAAAGGTGCTGTCAGACGTTAACTCCCCTATTCATATTCAGTGGAGAAGTGGGGACAGGCTTTACATTCCTGTTCTGATTTGATACTGATTTGATTACACTTCCACCATTGTCCATCCAAACTGAGAGAGGGGGCAGATTGGCTAGTTGTTAAGGAAGAATTGATTGTTGATATCCTTGTTTATATAACTGCATGGTGAAATAATAGCAGCAGAGTAGGAGGGATGCTGCATGACTGGCAAGGAGTACAAGGACAGAGTTTAGAGGGTTAAAACAGCAAAGTATTTACATACTGCAGGAAGCCACTAAACTCGCATGATCTTTTTCTAAATTTTCATGTTTGCTAATGTCACTGTAAGTGACTAAATTCATCATCTCAATCCAGCCTCAGTGGCACACTTTAATTTGGGTCATTGTTACTGTCTACACAAGATAATTACAAGTTCAAGATGTTCTCTGATATGTTTTATAACCAATGGAGACTGGTTTGAGACTGACAAGTTTTTTGTTGTCACTGCATCAGTTGTGTTTATAACCAGTTAAATGCCATACACATCATGCACATGAGTTATAATGTACGAAAAAAGCTACACTGACATAAAATAACCCAAACATGATGTTGGCTTTGAAAAATGCGTGCCATGACTGGCTTTTATTCTTGTTCAGCCAACTACATGTTGCCCAGAGGGTTGCATTAGTGGGCTAGATAAAAACAAATGCATTCTCCTTGTTCCTACCATTTCCTTATTACTCTTTTCTCCAAAATTGTTGACCGCCTGGGACTCTACTTGTACATGTTTCTCTGTGCTTGAGGCCCTTGAGACTACAAACAGAACAGAATGTGTCTAATTGGTCTAATTAAAGTCCATCACATCTGCTCCCTCCACCCTCCTTCCTCCCGTTCCCTCCCCAGGGTTGACATCAAATAGAAAAAAGAAAAGAGGAGGCTTGATGAAAACATTTACAATAACAATGTATATATCAAGCTTGAGATTGTGTTCCAGCTTAATAAGAATGTGGATACTCAGTAGCTACTTGTATTTGGCAGTAATTGGGCAGCTTAGTGGGAGAGATAATACAATAGTTGCCTGTGGGCCAATTGAAAAATATTCATCTTTCTGTTTTCTCACAGTGGCACCGGCAGCATACTTTGTTTCAGTTTTTTTTATTTGTTTTTTAAACCATCTGTAACCTCTCACTTCATCATGAGTGCAGGAAAGTGAACTGAAGAAAAGTTGCAGCCACTCATCTGCATTGGTCAGTGCTGGCAGATGAGATATTTAAGGGTCTTGTTAATCCCTCTTTCTCTGTGTCTCTCTGAGTGTTTGGTGAACCTTGTTGAAGTTGAGAATAGCTGCTAAGGCAAGTTTCTTGCTAGAGTGAGCCTTGTTTCTGCAGAAACTAAGTATCATGGATGATGATGGTGACAGGATGGTCTTACGTGGTTTATGCAGCACATTTGAGTGAGAGCACCTGTAAAAGGAAACATGGTTTGCATCAGTTACCAGAGCGGAAACACTACAGTTTAGCATTTCCACCTAACAAGTAGTAATTGTCAAAGTTTCTGTTATTGTGAAACAAAACCTGACTAATGTCCCAGAAAATACACTTGCATAGAAAGTGGCCTACTTGCGTGAGCTAGCCTTTATTGTGCTCAACAGTATATGCCTGTTTGAGTGTATCCACTGCCCCCCCCTTCTCTTTCATGCATGTCTGATAGCCATCAGTGAAATAGGATGTAATTGTAGAAAGAACCACTATACCAGGCCAGTCCTCTTAAAGATGTAGATAACCAGGGACGATAATGAGGCCATGCACCTGAATAGTGTAAGATGAAAGTGTTGGTGTACAGTTGAGAACATGCAGGTTTGTTAGCCAACCAATCAATGCCCATTATAAGCCAATCAAATTGATACTGAGATGATATTAATGTACATAGAAGAATGTCTGTAATCTTCGCTTGTGATCTAAGGTTGCTCAGCTAGAATGAGGGTTATTTTGCAGAATGTTATGATCACACTCATTAAACTGCTATTATATAATAATATTATTTCATGTATGGTATTTTGAATATTTTTGACCAACAGTGGACATCTTAAATCAAAGTTACAATCCTTCACATTTCAGTCCTAGTTGATTTGGGAACATGCATGGTTACCGTGGTAACAGCAAGTGCAATTTAATACTATGTCAAACACTCCTTGAACAGCTCTTTTCTCAAAAATACAACAGACGAGCAACAGTTAGATGACTGTTGTTTTGTGTATACATTTTTGAATGAATGCGATTTGCACTAACAATGGAGACAAATACATTGCGTTTACTGCGGCTTCTTTACAATAAAAATCACCCCTTGTATTTTCCAGCTGAAAATTTTCATGTAGAGCAACAGCAGTAGGGTGTTCTGTGCACATTAGCAGTAGCTTTATATAGCTCTGACACAGTGTAAAGAGAGTGAACAGTAAACAGTGAAGTTGATGTCAATGTGTCAATACATGCATGCATTGTTTGCTGTGATAATTTGAATGCGGCATGGGAATGGCAGACCCCACCACTAACAATGAAAATCTGTATATATAGAGATAATTACTTAAATTAAGTAGTCACTGCACAAAAATGCTATCCATAAATAGTATCAAAAATGAGTTTTGAATTCACGAAAAAAGATTAGAGCATTAATTCAGTGAAATTGTTTCACAAAATGTTTGACCGACAGTGGGCATTTTGAATTAATGTATTTCATATTGTCAGTTTTGGTCATTAAATATTAATTATAGAATTGCAGCTTATTTTCTAGATTCATCAGTTGGTCTAGCAAAAAATAGAAATAAAGAAAACAAAGAAAAGAAAATCACAATATCCCAGAGGACCAAAAAATTTCAAGTTCTAAGAATCTGACCAGTAGTCCAAAACCAGATATTCTAGATATTCTATTACTGTTGAAATAAAACAGAGAAGCAGCAAATCCCAACATTTGAGAAGCTTGAACCATCCTATGTTTGGCTTGTTTAAATAAAAGCCAGTCAGCCTCAGATGAGACCTTTCCATGATTGTCTTGTGTTATAAAATTGAGAAACACTGATGTAGGGCAAAGGGCTTTAGATGGCCTCTATCAGTCTGAGATCCACAGATGACTGCGATTGGCTGTTTCTGCGAGTGTGACCTCATTGGCCAAGAGTAACCTCCAGCTACTACAGGTCATTAGCAGAAGATTACTCAGACAGACATAAGCACACACACACACAGATACAGATACAGTGTATTACGCTTGTACAGGACATACACGTTGGGCTTGTAAAACTACTCACCCTTGACTAATGTATGCAGTTATAAACAAATACTATCAGCAATACCCTAACTGGTGTGTTAGCAGTGACATGATTAGGTAAAGGTGGATGGAGGTATCTTTGTGTAAGTAAATAGCTGAGCAAATGACTCATGGAGCCTGCTTGTGTGTATCCTCACAGAAACATTAACAGTGATCAGACCTTGAGCTAAAGCCCCTTCCTCCTCCTCCTCCTGCTCCTCCTCCTACTACTGTCCTCTCTTTTCATCCTCTATTTAAGATGATGTTGTGGTTGAAACTGGTTCTGGACTAAAGAAATCCTTATGAAGGAAATAAATAGAAGAAAAGTAGACTGAATAACACCAAAGTGCAAGGATGTAAAGAATAGCATCAGAACATGTAATGTACTCTTAAAAACGAGCTTACTTTCTACAAAGTTTAGCTCTTTTCATAAATATTACCACTTACTTTCAGGTGTTAGAGGTTTTCAGTGGAGCTCTGAATGATTATGGCTTTTTCTGGGGTTTATTTTTGAATAGGGACATGCTGATGCTTTTCATTTGCCATTTGTTAAAGCTAGATAGGTAACTACAGGGAGTTTGAGTTGACCAGTGGCTGACTGAGCTGTTGTATGGAGCAGGCTGTAAGTGGTTATTGGGAGAACAGATTTCATTGTGGCAGGTGTCTTGACAAGAGGAGAGAAGTGTTTATTAACCTGCCATGTTTCCACTCACCCCTCAGGGAGGGAATATCAACCCACCAGTCACCTCTGTAATTTCCACTTATTTGTGCCCCTGTAGGTGGGTTGTGTACATGTGGAAACACAATATTTGTTTCTAGAATTTAAGGTCATGCATGAAAAACTTGCCTTTATGCCTGTCTATCTCTCTACTTGCTTGTGGGTACATCTCCATTCCCTTGATAACATCCATCTTTCCCTCCTTACATCTTTTCCTTCCACCTTAGTCCCTTGTGCTGAAGATGTAAGGAGAGGTACAAGGAAAACAGAATTTTTAGAGGAATGGAATTTGGACTTTGTATTTGCATAGATAATGTTCTCTCCAACTAATGAGGGCATACGCAGTGCTGTTGAAAAATGCAAATAGTCTATGCATGTTTCCCCTCCACATTTGAGAAGCTGGAACCATTGAATATTTGGCATTTTTGCTTAGAAAAATCATAATCAATGACAATAACTTAAGAGGCAGAATAAAAACACTGGAATGTCCTTTGTGATGGCAGACCAGATCGACTTCTAGGTCCCGCGAGGAGTGAGGATTGATGAAATAAGGGAATGGGGATGTCTGCTTTTTTCTAAAAAAGAAAGTGAGTGGGTCAGTGACTTTCTTTTTATTAATTTCTTCAGCCTAAACACCTTGATGAATTCCCGGTCAATGAGAAAGCCACCCTGTAGGTATTTAGACTGATGGATTACCAGTCAACAGTCTCTTGCCTTTTTTAGAAATGAAGTGAGTGAGAAAGTTAGACCAGCAGTCAGTCAGACAACAAGCCTCTCAACCATTCGGCTTATCAGTTTGCCAGTCATTTATAGAAAAAAAACGTTCAACAGTTTATCAGTCGATAACCATCTTGGCAGCATGACAGCTAGTCATCCAGTCAAACAGATGAAGGATTACATCAAGAAGAACCACACTTAATCCCTTCCCAAATGACAAATCACAGCAGTGAAAAAACAAAGCAGTCATATTTACTGCAGGTTCTGTGACTCCATGCTCAGCTGCTGAAAAGGATGATGGATCGTTGAGAGAATTTTTTTTGACGTCCTGCACTCAGTCAAATCAGGAATGACCTCCTCGCACAGTAAGAGTACTACAGGGGAATCCCACTGTTGTTTCATTCAGTCAGCACTTCAAAGAAAGGCTTTAACGGACGTGGTGGCCAGGAGGTCAACACTTGGGGTGCAGTCTGAGTTTAATAAGACGATAACGTGTGTGAACTGGTAGCAGTGGGGAGACTAGCATACGTTTCCCATTGACAGTTTAGCACCTGTTGCGTTTTTAAACTAGCTCCTATATCGATTCCTATCATGATCTGTAGCACACTTGTTCTGTAGTTAGCTTATGTTGGCTTACTTTTGTTGAGCATTAATGAAGTCAAACAACCTGTCTATATTTTGTTTCTATCAGTGGGATAAATTTTAATGCAGTGTCAAGCTACTGCTGCCGAATGCAGAGGAAACGCTGCAGTAGCTTGGCTCCTGTGCATCTGTGTGCGATGACACAAACAGCCCCACTGATCTATATGTCATCATTACATCTCGGCCCTCGATACCAAAACACAACCATTAAGCTTTTCAAAACCTCTCACCAGCCACTGCCACTGCTCCTGCTATGAAAATCGAATCAATAAATGAGGTCAGAAGATCTGCTGCTCTCAACTGTTTTTAGCGGAGGAGTGAAAGGATGTGGTTGTCATGGGTATAACAGGGTTAGTGGTTCTATCTTCCTGTGTAGGCCGAAGTGGGAGAGCAAATCACAAGCACTGACAAGGTTATAGCATTAATATCATTAAAGGTTAGAGGTTGGCTTGTGTTGGGCCATATGTCACCTTTGGGAAAATTTATTCAGGGCATAAAAAGGGAATTAATAAGGGTGTCCTTGTCAGGCAACTTTAGATATCAGGGTTACATTGCTTTGAGATGCATTCCAAAATTAAATACTGAAAAAAAATGTAACACCTACACCTTTTGATAAAATAAGTCAATGTATATATTGAATTATCACTTCCTTATCACCTTCCTTTTTAAAGGTGGGGATGACGGGTATTAATACTGATCAACCAACACAAGATGATATTATTTTTTTGGCTGAAACCACAAGACATTGCTGTGGTGATTATAAGAAGCTTGTCTGTTTTGTTTTGTCCTAAACTATCTTTTCCTTAAAACTAATGTTGTATTTGGGGTAAGAAAGATCTTTATACTATCTTTATACTTATTGACTTATCATAATCTTATGTTTTTCTTTAAGTTAAATACAGAAATTAAGCATTGTGTTTTTTGGGGGTCTTTGAGTCTCCCGGCTGTAAAACATTGCTAAAATACAATGGGTTTTCATTTTCTCTACCTCTGTAATTAGTGTTGATGGAACATTTTATGCAACACTACCCCTCCCAAATCTCAAAGAAGTCAATTTGACTTTCTGTTGTTGACATATTATAACATAATTTTATATTTGGGGTCAGTTAGTCCTCTCTGACCCCAAATATAGAAAGAAGCACAGTGAATTTGTCTGTGAATGACAAGATGCTATATTGGCCTGAATATAAGACAACCCCTTATTAAAAGACAACGCTCCCTTTTTCAGCATCTGTTTTCGAGAAAAAGGCTTTTTAAAGCTAGGAAACACTTTTACACTTGTGCTGTATTGAAAGTGGGAAAGTTTCCCCTGAGATACCGCTGATAGAAGAGTGCTCGTATATAAGGGATACATAAAGAAAACATGAAACCCACATTTGCATAGCTTGTCTCTCTCTCTCTCTCTCTCTCTCTCTCTCTCTCTCTCTCTCTCTCTCAGGCCCTTGGAAGTGGTTCATTTCTGCAGTAAAAACATAGGGAGATGCTATGAACTCATCTTCAGTTGCCATGAATTAATTTCCTCCATGGCAGCTACACAGTTACACAATCTCTCAGAAACTCCTGCAGGTTAAACTTTGTTAAAACAGTTGTAAGGCAATGGGAAGGGTTTCCACTGTAATATTTTTCCACATATTGTGTTTTTAGTAAAGTCAGAAGAAAATACGTTTTCAGTGTTGCCACTGTATACTAATTGTCTTTTTATTGTCCATGCAGGGTTGCCGTCCGCCATGTTAAGGTAAAGCCCAGGTGTGCGGTGTTGACCATGCTAAAGCGCCTGGACAAAATCCGCTTCCGGGGCCCCAGGACGAGAGACGACTTCCCGGACCTGGCCGAGTCGCCACCCGCCTCTGACAACGAATGTAGCGATGACGTACAGCTGAAGCCCAGGGCAGCTCTGCGAGAAACAGAGGACCTCCTGCGAGACCCTGTGAGTACTAACCACACATTTATATGAATGTCTGTCACCCCCCCACACTTCATATGGCTTTGTATTTATCATCTTTACTGGGTAAACAGGTATCTTGCTTTTGTCGTAAATATACACATTTAGCCTCGACTGGCTAGGATGAGCAGACATTTTTTTAAATGTACTCATGAATTATTCCGTCTGATAAATATTCTCTGACCTCATCATGACACTAGCATCATTTCCTGGCTAACACAAAAAAGAGGGTGGGAGAATGTGCAGTAGCCTCTGTTTCACCTCTCTGATGTTGTTTTAGCATCATTAACAAGATTAATGAATGTTTCTGGCGAAAATGTGATTCTTTGTTTTTTATCTAAGCCCAATTTTCTGTGCTCATACTTTGTGCCACAGAGCTGAAGAGGAGAATGATAGATGGAGGGGTTGTTATGATAAAGAAAAATGGAGGAGATGACAGCGATAAAGATTTTCCAATGGTGAACACGGAATAGAGATGGCAAACAGCAGCAGACAAGAGCAAAAATAGTGAAAGCAGCAGTGAGATGAACAGATATTGGAGAGCAGGAAGTGAATGAAAAATGGAAGGAGAGAAAAGATTAAAGCAGGGAAAGTGATAAAGGAGGCTAGAGGACAGGAATTAAGCCTCAGAGGACTTGACTTAGATGTCTAGAGGGGAGGAGATGAAGGCAGGATGAAGAGGAAATGTTGAGAAAATACAAACTCTCCCACTGTGACAAAAAAAAATTCAGATCATGCTTTCTGCGTTTTCCTCCTCCCACGCTGGATACTGTTCATATTTCATGAAATCTGCAGCTGTCTCGTCCTTGTGGATGACTTAAAAACACCAGCATTGTCGTCATCATCATGCACGGGCACTGATAGGGAGATACCGGAGTTAAAAAACACTGGATTAGTCACTTGTTTGTATCATTTCCTGAATCAAGGCCCCAGGAATCTCTGTCTCCCTTTCATTTTTATCTCCTTTGTTACATTGTTTCTCCTCAAACAGACAGCTGATGGAACTGTGGGTTTTCCTGCTTCCCATTCAAATATGGCCAAAGCCCGATGGTAAATGAGTGGTACTTAGAGAGAAATACACCATTAAACCTTAACAGCCTTCCCTGTACCCACATGAGAAAAAAAGAAACTGTGGCTTTTTCTAATTGGTTCTAGAGCTATTTTTTTTTTTAATCATTCATGTAGCTGACTTTGGATATGTGCAACATGTGTCTGTTTTTGCATGTATGCACTTGAGCTTTCCTCTGTCTCCCAGTGTGTCTGTGAGCTGGTGTTTGTATGTCTGTATGTGCTCTAGTGTTTGCCTGCATGATTACCAGCCCACTGGGAAGGCATCGCCCACATCACGGCACTGATGAGTCACACTCTGAAGCCCCAAAATAGACCAAGCTAGCTCTTATCCCTGCTGGGACACACACTCACATACACACATGACACATGCACACTTTCTCCCACAAAGCATGCAGTCGCATTCAATGTCTAGGAGCTGCCTGTGCTTGGTGGAAATCTCATCGTCCCTGCGTAGTGCCCTTCATAGGTCCCTAGTGACACACTGGAGCCAACCCATACTGCAGTGATGTCTGTCTCTCCTGTCTCCAGGATCACACCACATGACCAGGGTCCAGACCTCACCTTCATTACCTCATCTGTCAAAAAGAGGACAGAGTGTACCCTTGGGCTGCAGAATCCATGAACTGAGACTTTATGACAAACTAGCCTGTGTTATCCATACTGAATAGGTAGAATGTCATCAGGCAGATGGTGTTCAGTCATTGCACAGACGACTGCATACGACCTCACTGGCCTCTAATCACTTCTCCTGCTTGATCAGGTGGCTTCCTCACTGTATCTGTCATACTTTGCCTTTGTATCCATTATCTACTCACACATAAAAAGTGAATATCATTTCATCAGCATTAATTATATAACATTAATATTGATAATGAATGTAAATAACAATCTCAAAATAGGATAAACTTCGACCTGCATAGAGTTTCCTTCTCTCTTCTCTCTGGGCATAAACATTGTTAGTTAAACCCTCCACTGTTGCTGCATTACCACCTGCTTCACTCCTGTGTACAAATTAAAACTTAATATGGTTCTCTAGTTTTATTGATCAGAATTTATAGAATATATTAGAATATATAGCCCTTAATGACCTGATCAGCCTTATAGCCAGTGAAATGTGAGCTGTAGTCAAACAAGAATGCATATGATATGTATTTAAATTTTCCAGCTAACTGTATGAAAAGCTGTTAATTGCACCTCTGCTGCTGATGTTGCTCGAAGGGCCTGTGGTTGTCTTTACCGAGAAGACTGCTGCCTAAGTCATTGTGGTGGATCTGAGTTTTGTTCTTTGGTAAGAGATGCCTGTCAGTTCCGAGTGTACTGTAGGCTGAAACTTTTTCGTGTTTAGTTTGGCTGTTTTGTTTTAATTTAAAGTGATTTATATTTTTCTGTATTTTTCTATATTTATGAGTGCAGATGTCACAAAACTGTTGTCCTGATCCCCTGTCAGCAAAAAACCCTGTCAACAAAGTTCTTGTTAGACTGTGTTTGTATGTGCATCATTTTAAAAAAAAGTCAAGAAATCACAGGGTTAACAGGAAATCAGGTTGGGTAGACAGGAGCGTGCATGGTTTCACTGGCAGGGGAGGAAAAGTGAAAGTAGAACACATAATTTCGTATCTGTAAAGTCGAGTATAACCACATTATCTGTTACACTGGAAGCATTTTCTACCATCAATAGAGCATTTATCATTCACATATACTGACAAAGTATAGTCACAAATTCCACTCATCTTTTTACTTTGTTAATGGCCTCAACTGGTTATTTTTGAAGAGCCGTACCACCTTTGCAGTCACATATTTTATAAAACACACATTAACAAACAGCGGTATGGCCTGTCAGTGTTCATTGTGTGAAAACATCTTCTGTGGTAGGCTGGATTCCTTTGTTAGTTGTTCATTATTGGACATCACAGATCGAAAAGTACCACCAGCACCCTGCTGGACAACACCAATCTGCCACAGGTCTCCTGTGATATTTGTGTTTATGAGCAGAGCAAGGCCTTGGAATCACACCTTGTGTATTTCACCTCCTACTGTTAGACTCACACCGAACCTCATGAGAGAGCTGCAAGCTGAAAAAGCACACGACTTTTCACACCAGAGAACAAGGAGCATGGAAAAAGCATTTGATGTCCCTGTGGCTGCTCTCTAGAATAAAAAACATTTCTGTGTCAGTTCTGTACTGAGGAACACCATGTAACCCATGGACAGTATCCTTAGAGGCTGAGTATGGGAAATGTGGAATTGTAAACCAGCCAACATAAACTACAACCCAAAATTACTAAACTTCAAAATTCTGACCATAAATCTGAGCACAAAGAGGAAGAATGGAGTAAAGGATCAAATGAGCGGTTCAGCAGACGACTGACGAGGGTGAGCAGGAGGCTAGGGAGATCAGTCAGAAGTACAGAAAAACACAGAGAAACCAGACTGAGTTCATCAAGCTCATTGAAGAGAAGCACAATAGAATAATGACAGGATGAAAGCTTCATAATAGACCTGGAGCAGCAAATTGCTGACCTGAAGAAGAGAGATGCAGAGCTGTGTACACAGTGGGCTGAGTGTGGAATATTGTGCAGAGCGTTGTGCCTCAACTAAACAAGCCAAGAGGGCTGGAAAGGCTGTGAGGATAGTCGAAGGGAATTTAAGTCTGAGAGACTGAGAAGAATCTTTCAGACAAAAAAGAGCTTCAGTAGTAAAGTTAAATTTAAAGGATAAACAGTCTTGACTTTGTTTTGTTTCTTACACATGAATATGTAGCTAATATTGTGTTTTCTTTGTTTCTTTTGTGGTAAGTGATTGATTGCAGTTCACCTGGAGTTGTGGATTGTGGCTTATTTGCAATTAAGATTCAGAGAATTGTTTCAGAAAATGTGTTTAGCAACATCTGTTCACCTCTGTTCCACAACAGACAGAAAATGATTCTGATGTTCTGAATAAATTATTCTCAGTTTCCTCATGTGCATCTTCAGTATGAAATGACTGAAGGCTGATGGTGGGTGTGAAGCACAGTGCGGTAGCTATTAATCTCACAGCACTGACGCTTTTTGAAGAATCTCATTAAAAGGTGATTTTCATTTATATTCATTTTTGCATACATTTTATGGTTATAAGGGCTCAGTCATCTCTGCTAAAAAAAAAAAAAAACTGCATACAGTGTGAAAATAATCATGGAAAAGATAATGGAGTTTTACAGTGGATTCCTCCGCTCACATCAGCCAGAGCCACGAAAGAGGGAGAGGGGGAACACAATAATTAATCGGCCGATAATCGTCCAGGGTGACGTCAGGGCTTGACCTACTTTTGATGACCAGGAGCCTCTGACTTAGACTTGATGACTGCATCGAACACATGAAGGTGTTCCTACGTTATGTAGCAACCATTAGCGATAAGAAAAAATAAAAGCTGTCACAATCCAGACCAAAGAGCCTTGTTGCTGATTGCTCGTAATGCAGCAAATATTCTTTTCACTCCCGCCGTCCGATCCTTCCTCCACGTCCTCTTTGTCTTTGTCCTTTTTTTTTTTTTACCTCTTTCACTTTCTTTCTCTCATTAATCCTCCTGTCTCCATTTAATTCTCAAAACCTGAGTCAACATCCTTTTTCTTCTCCACGACACACTTCCAGAAGAGGCTCTCATTTGTTTTCTTTGAAGTGCTTCTTTATTCAGGGACACTCTCTCCATCTCTGTGTCTCTGTGTCTCCCCACCCGCCTCTCTTGTTACGTTTTGGTTCTTTCCCAAAGCACATTTTTTTCAGGTCACTGTCAGTTTTGTGCTCTCTCTCTCTCTCTCTCTCTCTCTCTCTCCCTCTCCCTCTCCCTCTCCCTCCCTTGTTTGCTCTCGCTTTTGCAGAGAGCACATCAGCTGGAGACATTGCAGTGTGTCTATGCACACACACACACGCTGGTTGCTGTCGGGGAGAAGCTGCTGCAGCCGTGTGTGTGTATGAGTCTCTCTTAAAGGACCCTAGCTGTAGTTGAACAGTGAGGCTCAACCTGCAGTGCTCATCATCCTGCGAGCACAGCCATCTCTCCTCTCCTCTCGCACTCTCCTTTCCTCTCCATCCATCATCTACTCATCCCTAATCCTCACACTCTTTCCCTCATTCCTCTCTTCTCTCACACAGTCATCATTTCTCAATCACTGTCATTCACTCTGACCACCTCCACACATGTTGTGTTGCTAGTTGTGTGTGTATGTGTGTGTCAGGGTTAAACCCCTTAGTCAGAGGTGTGTGAGTCATCAGTGTTGCCGTAGTGAGAAGAAGGGGAATATCCTCTTTTTTGCCTAACTCCTCCTATCTCACTCCTGCTGGACTTAAATCGAGAGAGGAAACATTACCGTGAGTCATGGTGCCATGCTTGTGTATATATGTGTGTGTGGGTGTGTGTGTGTATTATGGGATATTACTGCTTGTGTTCTCTTGTATGCATTACATACAAGTACTGTACTTGTTATTCTAAAACCAAACATGTCTTTCTTTTGTTTTCTCCGTTTGTGAACGCAAAAATTTTGTGTGTATGTGGGTGCATGGACCTGTGTGTGTGTGTTTGTGTGTGTGTGTGTGTGTGTGTGTGTGTGTGTGTGTGTGTGTGTGTGTGTGTGTGTAGGCAGGTTCAGGGTCTCCCACCATGGCTGCGGCCATCCAGGAGTTCCAGAGGTCGGAGTCAGACCGACTCAACGAAGTCAAAGGTCACCTGGAAATTGCCTTACTGGAGAAACATTTCCTACGTGAGTGTATACACACACACACACCCACACACAAAGATAACACCAGACAAACAGACATTGTAGTGCTCTGTTGCTACAATGGCGGGTCACTTGATTGTCTAGGGGCTGCCTGTTTGGTATATAAACAAACATTAGCTGGAAGCCCACTGGTACATGTTAAGCCTTTCAGTAAGAGGTTATCATCAGTCTATGTTGTTCAGTGTTCAGAGTTGCAATTTACTGTTGTGATGTCTCAGTTTACCTTCATCTTTACCTAGAATCCCACTTGTTAGTTCCCAGAGAAAAGCCCTGGTTAAACACAATATGTAGGTGGTGAGCAAGAAAGCAACAGAATAAGGAGAAAGTATGAGTTGTAATGTCTTGCAGTGGTGACTTTGTGTTGTGGAGATGCTGCTTCTTGCTACAGTTTCTTAACTTCAGTGCCTCTTTGATGAGGGTCTTGTTCAACTCGGTTGTAGTGGATATGAAAATCTATCCTCTGCATGTTGACACTTATTGATGTGTATCTAACTTTAAGCATGTTGTGATATCCGTCTTCTTTGTGGTTTCAGCCTCGCAGCAGGTTGGTTTTGCTCTTGGCTGCTGTGTGCATCTTGATTATAACAGAAAAGCACTTAATGACAACCCTGACGGGTTCACTACATGAAACTGGAAAAATGTTTTGCCCAACTCAGCTGAAAAGCTAAAATAATACCCAGTTGTACCTGTAAGCAGTACTCTGTTTCAGTGCTTCATATAATGTTTGCTATTAATTTCAATCAAATGCTAAAATTTGAGGGTTTTATCCTGTCTTACCTTTTTAAAATTTAGGATCATTAGAAGTCAACACACAAAGTTGGACTGACTTGAGGTAACTATGTTATCTGATATTTAGGATGGGCTATAATGACTGTAACATCCTGTTTTGATGACTGTATTTTAACAACCCTGAAGCGTAATGGAGGCAAGCAGCTGCTGAGCTAATGTTCATCAATTTACCATGCTACACCAGAGGGACTCACAGTGAGGTGATGCATCCATGAAACAGCAGTGCATCCTCAATTACCCCACAAACCTTTCTGTTATTAATTAATTTATTCATTTATTGTTTGTATCATGCATATCCTGATAATATAGAGTGTCACCAGGGAAGTTAATAGCAGCATATTAACATAAATCAAGGTGAAGGCAACATATTATAACACCAGACACATGGTTTACTGAAAGGAACCCAATGTCAAGCTCCAAATCTAATTAACCATAGGGTAAGAGTTGTTGTTAGTAACCTCACAGTTTGTGTAGAAATATTTTTACACTTCTCATAATAACATAGAAGTTCTCTAAAGCAGTGTTTTTGCGCTTTTGCTTCATCGTAGAGCTGCATGCAGCCCAACACACACACACACAAACACATTGACCACAGACCCGTCTGTCATGGTTGAACTGGCCAGCGGGTGCACCGGAAGAAATCCTGCCGATGGATCGTCAGAAAATCCATAAAGTTTTTACCGGCCCCGTCTGTCTCTTCACCGGCCCTCTCTGTGTGCAATGAGAGCGTGCCCCCACCTCAACCCCCGTGTTAGGCGTTGCAACCACAGCATTGTGGTTATGCTGTTATTGTCACAGCCCTATTCACTATCGTCAAAAGTAATATTACTGTACCACTGATGACAGAGATAAATGGAGGGTTGAAGATGCAATGGATTATCTGTATACATCTGAAAAGTAGGGCTCGTGTAGGAGTTGAATGGGTGATGCAGAGGCAGGGAGAAACGAGGGGAAACATCCTGATGTGAAACAAAGCGTACGATGCTTATCCCAGGTCCACCCATCCAACTCACACACATTTCCAGGCTTGTCTAACTTGGTATCCAATGAGGGGTACTGCTTGGCCTGTGCCGTTCCAGCACGTTGACAGGCCCGTGGTGTGTAATGGACTGTGAAGTCGCCCCCCCTTCCCCTTTCAACTGTGCATGTCTATTAGAGAGAGATTGAGAGACGGAGAGAGTGTGTGTGTGAAAGAGAATACCTCAGGCTATGTCCTCTCATAGTACCAGTGCCTGAGCTAAAAGGGCTGGATTCATTGTCACATTGTCAGGAGGGTAGCTAGATGAGACCTTCCTTCCTTCCTTCCGTTTTGCCCTTTCCTTGCTTCCTCCTTTCTTTCTTTCCTTTTAAAGAAATTCCTCTAGAGCTCTCTTTGCCTTTTTTTCTCCATCCTGCTGGGCTGCTCTTTCAGATTCTGCCCACCATTCCCTCTTCTTCATTTCTGGATCAGTCTCTGCTCTCTTCTTGCTCATTTATCCTCTTAGCTTCTTTTCTCATGCTTTTGATTTATTTTGCTTTTCCCTTTTTGTCTTCTCTCCATCAGACTCGGCAGTATTCTGAGGTTCTTGTAATATCTGACAATCACACGTGTTTGCACACAAATCGGGTAAAGCAGCTGTGACAGTTTCATGAGCTCAAAGAGTAACAAACAGAAATGTCATCTTAGCTTACCTAAGATGGCAGCCATTTGGCATTTTGTAAGGGGATGAACATTCATACATATCGTCTTCTGTTGTTGAATGGGAAAGGGTAGTGGTACCTCTAGGTAATGTTGTTTTTCTTCTGACATTATTTCAGGAGCTTTGTGTGTTTTATTCCCCCTGATTTCTTGTAGCCGCCTGCTGCTTCACCCTGACCATCTCATTCTCTGGTTATCCATTTCTCTCATGCCTCTCAATCTCCTATCCACTCTCTGCCTTGTGCAATCGTACTTCAAGGAACACTGAAGCATGAAAATCCATTACCACCTAATGGAGTCCTGAGCTCTCTGCCTTGCACTCTAGTCATCGTGTATTCTATTTCTATTATTTTCCTTTGCACTTTATTTTTTCCTTTATGCACTTTGTGCTTTATGTTGTCGTTGTACAAGACATGGGGACTGCTGAGCGTGTGATTCCTCGTAAAGTTTAGCCTGCTACAGAAAGACCTACATAAGTGTGCATTCATCATGTTCTCAGTTATGTGTTGAGGACGGATGAACACAGTCTTAAATGCTTATGTACAGTTTGTCATTAGTTAAAGCTAATGAGATTAGTAGGGTGAAACAAAAGATTTCTTGTAGCAGGATGTTATGGGTTTATGGGTTGTGTAATGGCTTTTCTGGTAATATAGGAAAACAACATACCATATTGAGGAAAGACAGTTTGACATAGATATAGTTTGCTCATTGAGAGGATGCTGAGCTAATGTTAACCAATTTACCATGCTACACCAAAAATGCAGTGTCCGACTTAAAGACATTGCTAGCTACAGGCTGGTTTATTTCAGCCTGTTGAGCTAACCTTGCCACCTCGTAAAGATTTGGTGAAATGAGGACTTGCGCAAAACGGTGTATATCGGCAACCGGGGTGAACTCTGAGTATGACCAAAAGGAAACAGAAAAATAGCCGCCTAGAACAGCCATTATGCTATCTTTCTAAGGATCTACATTCAGGGCAACTTGCCAGCTGACCTAATCACCCTGCATAATGCTGCTCTGAAATGTCACATTCTTTTTATTAAACGCAACAGCTCACAGTGGGTCTAAGAATATAACCAGATGCTTGTGTTGATTGCTAGTGGGCCAGCCTTTATCTTTTCTTCAGCTGTTTTTGCGGAGGTAAAATAAATGTCTCCTGGATGACAATGTTGACAAGTGTCGCAAAGTAAGTTCTTGTTACACTGCTGGAGACATCAATTTCTGAAGTCTTGAATCATCAAGTTCCACTCTCTGAAAGTTTACTGCAGGAAAACCACCAGTTTCCCAAGGTGAATTGCCTTTGGGATGGTCCTGTTGTCTTTTTGTCTCTGCCTCCATCCTTCATCTCTCCTCTTCCATTTGATATAGCTCCTCATCTGCCATCTGTACTCCGGCTCGGATAAATACGGTCAACCGTCAAAGTGAAATGACTCGTAAAAGTTTCTGTGTTAACTTTCAGTCAGACTGAGAGAAAAGTGTTTGAAATACAGCAGAAGAGCAGCTGGTGTATTTGTTTGCAATACCGCCAAACAGACTTGTTTTCATAAAGATGTCAGTCAATAATTGTCCCTTTTCCATCATGCCATTAGCAACCACCATCTGATTTCATGCTGCACGTGGTAGGAGTAGTTTTCCACGCCACAGCTGGGTGTAGCAAAGTTGGTTATGTTGCTCAGAAGTTAGATGTGTGCTGCCTGTAGCGCTTCAGCTAGCAGCTCA
The DNA here is from genome assembly GCF_002814215.2 of Seriola lalandi dorsalis. NCBI lineage: Eukaryota > Metazoa > Chordata > Actinopteri > Carangiformes > Carangidae > Seriola > Seriola lalandi. Next base: position 523,998 of record NW_019525241.1, on the reverse strand, counting down.
ATAAAAGCCACCCTCTGAACAGTTATTATGAAGCAGCAGCAGCAGTAGTAGCAGTAGATTATTCATTTATTTTTTAAATTTAGGACTGTCGGTCAAAGAAGCCAAGACAGAGAACTCTAAATCACTCTTGGTTCATATAGAGGAAGTTTTGTAATTGAAAGGTCACTGTTTTTTAACTCTCTTGTCAATTTGAATTTGCTCGATGAGATCTTCCACTCAACACCTAAGATATGGAGGACTTCCACTTTTTAACACTTGTCATCTCCCCAGGACTAATTTCAGTTTATAGTTCACTGTACAGTTTCCTTCACTGTGGAGAAAAGAAGATTTATTCGTCTCTTAGGGTTTTACAAACATGCAATTCCACAGGGAAAGGACAGTGATTCATCATTTCAAACCTCGGAAGTGTGTGTTGCTCTTGTGCTCACTTATCTAATGGTGCATCAGCATTTAACCCAAGAAATGAATTGGGCTTCTTGGATTTCTTGCACACTCAGAGTGAACTAAGTGTAGGCGTATTCTCTCTCTCTGACGTCTTTCTCTCTGCTGTCTAAAATAAAGCTGGGGCCCACGCTGTATACTAAAACAAACACCCTACTTAAGTAGTATATTTTTCCATTCCAGATTGTATGTGTGTGCGTGCGTGCGTGTGTGTGTGCACGTATGTGTTCTGTGTGTGTGTGTGTTTGTGGGTACAGTGACCCATGTCTTTTCTCTTGGCTTTTGTTGTGATTGACCCATGCTATTTTTAGGGCACTTAATTGGTTAATTTGTAACCATGTTTCTGGACGTGAGATCACATAGAACGAGACACACATGAAGTGGGGGTTGTGACGCCCTTCTGCTGTGTTTCCTTTAGTTTTCCTCTCTCCCTCTTCCGTTCTCTCTCTTCTCCAGGCCCTCATTCATTCCCTTCCTCTCATCTATTCCCTTGTCAATTTCTTCTTCTCCTCGTGTAGTGTGTATGCACACACAGTCTTTTTTTATGTTTTCATCATTATGAGTGAATGCATAAATGTAGATATTCACCTCATTCTGCCTTGACCAGGTGAAGTGCTGCTGTAGTCTCTATAGTCTTCTAGGCTTCTCTCAAATCACAGAAACACACATCGCAGTGCATTAACAATTGAAAATGTACATGTGGAAAAACTCAACAATAGTGTGTCTTTTCAGAAGTATAGTTGTGGTTACACATAAAGGACTATGTTACTATAGGTGTGCATTATCATCCCTTGGAGTAATTTCAATATTTTGGAACTGAAATACATGCTAATATTACCAGGTTCCTATTTAAAATTCAAGCCTGGGATGAAGGCTCAGTTCAACCTGTACTAGAGCTAGTTATGGCCGCTGTTTTGATAATGGCCTTGTTTGTGGTTACATGTCACTTATGGTTTAGCAATATGACAATATACATTTATAATATACAAATTTCAGATTCCAAGTTCTCAGTAATCATTTGGTCAACCATTCCTTGATTATATGCAGACCGGCTGCTCCACCTTTTGTTTAACGAAGCTGCAGAGCTTTGCAAGGTTCAAAATTCATAGTAGCAGCCACAAAAGCCACAGAAGACATATAATGAAAATGTAAATTATGCAAGTAAGCATTAAACTGCACTGTACTACACCCCTGGTGTGTGTGTGTGTGTGTGTGTCTGTGTGTGTCTCTGTGTGTCTGTGTCTAAAATGACCAAGGTGGGAATATATGAATGTGTTTTTGAGTGTGTTTCTGCGTGCCTCTCAGTCTGCACATACTGCACACCATGATTTACGATAAGCACTCTGAGAACACAGTTTCCTTGAGTGATAACCCTGTGATAGCTCTATGATTATTATAGTTATGGGCGTAAAACCAGAGAGATATATCAACTAGGATCTGTCCCGTGGGTGACAGAGCTGAACTGAGCCAACCCTCCTACTGGTGGTAAAATGGGTGAGGGTAGTACCACTGGAAATCACCTCATGTAATTCTATGAGTAGGCTTGAAGTGCTAATCTTTCATGGCTTTCTTTCTCTGTCTACCTTTGGTTCTCTCTTGCTTTTATTATTATTCTCATTCACCCCTATCTCTAAATGTCATCGTCTTTCTTAGGGCTTAACGATATGCAAAAAAAAAAAAAAGTCATATTGCAATTATTTTGACAGATTGCAAAATGAGTCATGTATGAGTCATTTAGTATGAATGGTCATTTTTGCTTTTCATTTTCACAGAAGAAGATATAAAAATTATTATGTGATTTTTGCTTGGGTCTGTATCAAACGAGCATGTTCACTTACATCTAGAGAGCTCCCCAATGCCCCAGTTACTTATAATATTTCAATTAATTGTTCAGCGCTAGTCTTTCTTCCTTCCCCTGTGTCGCCCTTTTTAGTTTCTTTTTTTTGCCTACTTTTTATTCTTGGTTATTTGTACTTGCAGCTGACAGATGTTGGCAAGCTAAAAAAAAACAAAAACCCACAAACACATGTAGCTGTGGCATCCACAAGCCAAATGGATAATTATACAGAAGTACAGATGTACTGGACATTTTTTCTGTTGACATCCATCCTTTTCCTGTTTGTAGTGCTTCCATAGTCTCACATTGCATTGTGTAATAGGCAGCCCCTGCTTTAATTGGGGTCTATTGGTTTTACTGTTACTAGTTCTGTGACATTCGAAAGAACTAGATGTGTTTGTGAGAGAGGCTATCCTGTTTGAGGTCGTGCATTGAAGGTCAGTGCGGGGGAACAGACCAAGCTTTGGTCTACAGTGACTGGCTGATCAATACAGTGTCCTAGCTGCTGTCCTACTTCATACTGGGCAGGGGAACACACACATTAACACACACAAACCAGCACAATGCTGCAGCAGCACAACCAAAAGCTAATGATTTCAGAGATGAACTGCAATAGGTCTGTAATGCAATGTGCTCTTCACAATACCATCTGCTACTCTATAAACCAAACTGTTACTGGGAAACATACGTTCCAGTGGTGTATATCAAACAGACATTAGTGTCACATTCCCCACTGACATTAGAAAACATATGGATAATAAGAATCCAGAGATATATACCTACATACTCAGGTTATGTTGCCTGTGTGGGTTGACTATGGCTTTAAGTTGGGCTGAAGTTTAGATCTCTGTGCTCACTTGCTAACTAGTTTTCAGACACTCTCAATTGCAACACACAGTATTCAAGTGTTACAGCTGAGTCAATGGATAGTATGAAGAAATGTATATCTCTTCTTAGGCCTTTGATTTTGTACAGCTGGTACCAAAATCTGATATTTACTCAAATGTTTTAAAATGTATAAAAAAAGTTTCTGCTGTCAACCTGAATTGTAGCAGTCTTGGAAATATCTTGCTATAATGCAACCTTGTCTGTACTTGTTAGTTATCTGCAATAGAATAGAAACTAAACCACAAAACTACATAGAAATAGGTAGAAAGTTACATTGCTAATAGCTGCTTTTAAATCATTATATTTTACAAAGTTGGATGTGAGTGTAGTAAAAAAAAAAAAAAACAGAACAGAGCAAGCCTATTAAGGTGTTCATTATACCGACATTAATAACTTTCCATTTTAGCATACCTTTGGGTTTGGCCTCATAAAGAAGTCATTTTTCATAGTATCAAGTTTTACACGTGCCAGAATCAGCACAATCAGCTAATAGTATGTATGTCTCAATAAAGATTTCTATACAGTATACTATAACGATATTAGCCCATTACTGCAAACTGTAATATCACAGCAAAAACTTCTTGTCTTAATGAGTTATGCCCATTCTTTTGGGCGTTTTTCTGCAAATGCATATTCCTAAACATGATATGAATCATGGCAGTCACTGTCCAGAATCACACACAGGAGCACCCGCTTGCCTTTGCACATTATGCACTTTCTGCATGACAAGTGTGGTGACTGTTTGCTGGAAGATGGGGGAGATGGCTGTCTTCCCCTCCTCTGCGGTCTCTGCTGGGATGTTGTAGGTTGTGTCTGTGGGGAGACACAACCTACAACCTCTTGGGACTCTCTGGAAGTGGTGGTCTGTGGTGGAGGTCGCATGGGAGACGTCTGCACCTGAGGGGCTACTTGTGGTTTCTCAGGGGGAGACAGGCTTAAAATGATTAAAATAGTTTACCGTAGTATTTGGTTTATTCACATACCATTTACTTACTTAATTGTAATTGTTTAATTGTTTATTGTAGTGACAGAAAAAAAAAGATGGCAGGTAAGATATTTAAACAATTAAGCTCAGAATAATCTAGCACCTCACAGCCCAGCATTCATTGGGTTCGTACAGGATCGTATAGGATAAAAGTAAAATATAAAAGAAATGGATTTCAGTAATTGAAAACCTTAGTTTTGTATTCATGGAGCTAATTACGCAAGCGATGGAGTATTCTGTTTGACACAAACCTTATTACTCATACTTGTACTCTGATGATGATGATTCATTCTTTTTCTAAATTGGCAGCCACAGTACATGCTGCATGATAATGAAGAAATCTTGCTCAGTGCTGGGTAAGGAGCTTCTTTCCTATCATAGGTGAGCTCTGTTCTACAGGAAATGAAGTCGTCGAGGCAGAATGGGTCCTGACAGTTCACTAGCAAAGGTTAATGTAATTGGATATTTGAGTTTGTTATGCCTCTGCCGGCGACAGCTGTGACCGTAGGCTGGAGTGGCCAGAGCGGCCAGAGTGTTAGGGCTGTCCATCCATCTGTCCCTCCCATTCTCGTGAATGTGATATCTCAGGAATGACAGAAATTTAGTTTTTAGATTTTGGTGGCCATAGGTAAAATTTCAAGGTCTCTTTTTGACTCATAGAACACGTCTTTGGCCATAGCTCATGATTTCATACACTAATTATGACATAAAACACACATACCTTTTATTGAATTCCGTCAAAGTCTTCACTACATATATTGTATAAGTCTGGACAGAAATGGATGTAAACTGCAACTGGTTGGCGGAGGCATACAGCCACAAGATAGTAATTCTAGTTAAGAAAAATTATGTGGAATGTTCCTGTAGTTCATGAAACCTTTGTATTAGTGAAGATAACATTATTTTGAGTTTAGTTTCTCTCAATGCACTTAAGTCCATGTTATAGTTCTTTATTCTTATTGTACTGTCATGAGTTCGAATTCAGTAGTTTTTAGTCATCATTCAGTAGCTGTAGCAGAGCGTGTGAGAATGCAACAGGTGGCCATGTGGGAAGAGAGACTAAATTCTCAGTGAAAAATCACAGGCTCAGTGTTTTGACCAGGCAGCATGCCCACAACATACTGAACTGTAAATGCTCTGTCTGTGTTTTTAAGTAAGACACTGAACTTGTATATGTTCACTGTCACTGGATTAAAGGAGTAGTCAAATCCCTCAAGTCAGTATCAAGACCCTTGTTTGTTTTTCTTACTGTTTCCCTGAAACCACTTGGTTCCCAGTGCTTGGTGGAGGCTGCAGAGCCTTTGACCAGATGACTGTGATGTAATGAAATCTATGATGTGATTACTGTTCTCCAAACAAGCAAATGCTATCCTCCCTGCTGACACAACATTGGATTATGGAACTTGTTTGTCTAGATTATTTATTGCATGTTTATTTCATCTTCCATTATAAATGTTTGAGCATGCACAACAGACAGTAACATAAGAGAGAGAGAGAAGACAGACATACTGTTACTCCCCACACACCGCCTGTCGAGGAGTCTGGCTCCGGACAATGTTAAAAAGAGGTCAGTGAAGACACAAGGCACAAGAAAGAAAGCGTGTTGTTTTGATGTGGCAGGGAGCCTGTGAAGTTTGAGATTGAGCCATGAAGTCAACATAATGTTGTAGTGGGGGAAAAGTGAAACAAGTGAGTGAAATCTAGGTCACCCAGAGATATCAGGGCCAGAGTGGAAGGAGGCCACTGAGAGGAAAGAATTTTAAAAAGATACAAGACAAAAGGAAGACAAATTACAGTACTTATTCTTTGTTCACTCCAAGGACAGTCTGAACTACAAGAGAATAATTACAAAATACAAAACTGGACAGGAAAAAAATGAATAAATTATGGACTATTATTATAATTTGACATTGAAAATAACTTAAAAACACTTGTTTTGAAAAGTCCCTTGCAGAACGAGGGCAGTATGAACAGTTAAATTGTGATCTGCTGTTGTTGAAAATGTGCAACAGGTTTCATTTCAAAGGCAAAGGTGAAAATGAAAGATGATGCCTCACCACTGAAAATAATAATATTGTAATAATGTTGTTGTCTGTGTAGAATAGGGGATAGATAAAGCATTTATTCTTATTGACAGTTATATTTTGGCCCTTCCTCAAACTCTCCACTTGTCAGAGCTGGGTTTATATTATTTTTTTATACCTTGTCTTCCCCTTCTCTTTGCCCTTGGTCAGTGTCTTGAATGGCGTATTAACATCTGCAGATTGGCAGCAGGCCACAAAGCTCAACCTTCCCTTCTGTTCAAGTCAACTAGTGTTGTGGCAAATACTGTGGTGAATGGGAACAATGTGAGGCCAATGTGAAGCGGCTGATTCTCCCCCTTTCTCTCCCTCTCTCTGTGTCTGTCTTTCTCTGAACCCCCCATGCCCCCACCTTCCTTTAATGAAAGGAGCCATTGTCTCTGGCCTGGATTGAAAAACTCACACAGTACTTTTCCTTTGAGGTCTTAAAAAACGTTGCCTGCTTAGATGAAAAGCGATTTGCTTTGCTTGCGTATGTACAGTACTCATGCACAATCATGCTGCTTCGCACAGATATAAGCATGCACAACTAAGAACACAACAAGCGAATAACACATTCTCACACATATGTACACGACCAGTCATACAAACCTATACTGACACATGAACATGCATAATGCGTGTGTGTCTGACAGCTCCAGTGTGCACAGAAATCTCAGATTCCAGGCCCTCTTGGTCTGATGGCCACCCAGCAAAGCCCCACCTCTCTCCACCTCCACTGCCCTCCTTCTCTTTCTTCCCTGTGCCTAACACATTCATACCAGCTCCAGTCACTGACCATCACTCTCAGCGTGTGCAGGCCAATCAAAATAGTATCTTGCGTTGCTGGTGACAGATTAGCCTGTCCTTTCTAGATGGGACATGTAAACATGGAGGATACACCTAAACTTTAACGGGCTTTGAGGAGTTTTGAGGTCACTACATAGCAGACGGTGCAAAACAAGCTGGACCAGACCTGGAGAACCTGCAGCTGTGGCTCAATTTCAAGAAAGAACCAAGGCGGCCACTCTGCCGTCCCGCTCCTGTGTGAGTGTCCCGGGAACGGGTCGACTGCAGAGACGGATGGCTTTGTGCATGGAGGACTGCACCTTTGACAGTATTGAGCTGCTTTACAGTGGAGCTGTCGATAAGATTAAAAGCCATAAAAGTAACCTCAACCTCAGTAAGTTTCATCAGCTTCACCATCAGGAATTTATTGTAAATTTGTCAACTTGAACAATTAGCCAGCCTTTGTTTGGAAACCACACTGAACTGTTTAAAACTCTTATCATCAGGATTTAATCAGTCAAACAAGCCTCTGTTAGGTACTGAGAACAACCCCAGACTCTTTTTCATTGGAAAATCAGTCAACATAAAACAACCTCAGGATATCCGTTTCAGTCTCTGTTCACTAGATAATCTCTATCCCACTCAGATAAATCTTTGTCATCACAAATATCATCAACCTCAGCAAGTTGTTAACCCATACTAATTGCTGTCCAACTAAAAATAGAAACACTCAAGTTAGTAAGTCTTAGTTTTACTGCTTTATTGCTATTCAGTGTAATGGTGTTGATTTTGAAAATGATTGTGCCATGTAAGAGATATAGTACTAGTAATAATACAACAAAACTGATTTCCCCCTTGGTCAATATCACAACAAAATTGAGTGTACCTTTGTTGCATTGTGTACTCTGTGCAGCTGTTGACCACTGCAACAACTGGTTACATATTGTGATTTCCACTCAAGGCTAACTGCATGAACAAGGTTATAAAAGAACCTGTGAACATCACAGCTTTCTCAGTTTTGGCCTGGGTTGTGTTTAATGCAACATGACTCCACATATTACATAAGATGATGATAAAAATTAAAGAGGATACAAGAGCATCAGTAAGCTACTGATGGATAGGAAGAGCCTTGCTACCAATAACAGAAGCTGCAGTGGTTGTCCTTTGTCCTTCTTTCTGCCATGTACAATTTGCTATTTACACAACCCTGCACTGAAAATCAGACGGGTAAGTTCCTCTGACATGGCACAAGGATTATCTGTGGAAATTGGTGCAAAGGACATTGCATGAAGTCAGCCTCTACAGATGGCATCCAAGAAAAAATCCATTGCATGAAAGGAGCCTGATGAATATTGGCAGCACATTCTTTGGTCAGATGAAACCAAAATAAATTGGTTTGGATCAGATAGAGTCCAGCATGTTTGTCATGGACCTGGCCAGGACTACCACAGTGACTGCAGAGTGCAAATTTTCAATTTTGTACAACCCAGCTGAGTGTAATCAACTTCTACTTTCGTGAGAAAGTCAGGCACACGCTGATTAAAGTTTTGTTATTCCATTTTGGCACCATTTATGTAGACAAACTTGACTTCAGCCCATGGCCCCATGTTAAGATTATATCTGAAAACTCACCTTTCAGAATATTTCACTCGACTTCAGCACAATTGTTGAAGTACAATTTCCCTATTTCTGTCTTCTGATGCACTGAATCTGTTGCATTGCCGAGACTAAACTAGACAACATTATCACCCATTGGCCACAGTCCCATCCTGATATCGTAATTTCAGAATATAATGTATGTAACTCTTATCAAATTGCTGTTTTTTAGCTTTTTTTTTCCTAGGAGATTAGAGGTTCATGGAAGGCCTGTATGAGAGAGAAGGTCAGCGCTATTAAAAGTGACATCTCCTGGCATGGCATTTAGCTAATCCCCTGCCTGTGTTACAGATAAATGGTCTAGTTACTAGCCTTCATTATGGCCAAAGAGACCTTGTGATATGGTAACCCAGGATGAAGATTTATATATAGAAGACTGCAATCCAATTTTAGAAGCAGAACTGGCGTGTTGACAGTATTATTAATATTCTATCTGATGTAGAGACCCTCTGTGGAACAGGAAAACGATTGTACTCTATCTCTCTCAGTCTGACACACATAGCATATTGTGTCATTCTGTTCTGTATCACACACTTGTGGCCCCCACGTCTAATACGGCATTATGGATTATTATGGAATGAGGCATCTCCCTTTCTGGTGTTAGGAGGGATATAGTCGGTGTGGAAGTAAAGACCTATGGAGAAGAAAAGGGTGGAGAAACAGGAAAGGAGATGTAGAAGATCCTATATACACAGGAAAAAGACAAGGTAAACAAAGTGAGTTACATACAGTATGGGGGTAGGAAACTGGGGGGGAAGGAAGGGTGGTGAGATTAAAGAGTAAAAGGTTAACAGGTTCTGGGGCTTGAAGGTATGGACAACAGCACCCTCTTTCAGGTTATTTTTTGGATGTACAGTCCACAACTTTATTGTTTCGGTTGAGTCTTACCACTCTCATTAACTCCATTTCCAAAAGCAGCTGTCTTTAACCTACTTGGCACAGCAAACTGACACAGTTTGTGACTAGCTAGTGACCATTGTAAGGCACCATAAAATGCAGGAGCTGGTAGAAACCAAAGCAGAGATTAAAAAAAAAAAAACTGATATTGCTGCTTAGCTTTGCATTCAGTACAACATAAACTACTGATCTAGTTGTGTCTACACCACCCATAGTACTTTGCTGCTGCTGCTGTTACCCCTTTGTCTAAAAGGTTTACAGTTGGCTGTGGATCTCCTGGCGCAATGCAACCTAGACAGTGCTAAGCTGCTTAGCCCATAGCAACCTTTGGCCAGCCTCTTGCTTACGCTGCCTCTTACGCACACACAGACGCACACACATTCATTCTCTGTCTTGTTTACATGCATCAATACCGGCACTTCTTATTCTTATTTTAGCAGATTGGGAGAGGGACGAAGGCAAACTGAAAAGAAGAGTTAGAAGAGTCATATTATAGAAGAAGTAAAAGAGGAAAGAATCTTGCTTTATGTTTGTGGTTTTCCACCTTAACGCCCCAATGAACAAGGTTTTCCAAAGAGGCCAAAATGTAAGCTATAAACTACAAATGAAAATGACAACTGTTCAAAGCAGGTATATTACAGTGTGCGGAGATACAGTGCATGTCCCCTCTCAGTGAGAGCACCCGGGGTCGTAGCCGATGCTGTAGCTGCAGGAGGTGCTGGCAATGAATGTTTTATTAGCGTTAATGGGAAGAGATAAAGGACAAGAGTGAGTTATGAGATTAGGTGATGAGAAAGAGAGAAAGAGAATCTGGCAGATAAATTCTTGTAATATGAATCCCCTACTGTCTGTGTGATGAAATGATCTCAGGATAAAGAAACGGAGAGACATGGTGATGTACACTTTCATTAGCAGGGGATGCACAGCTCAGCTTTTATATCACTGTTTTCAATGTCAGGTAGAAGAATGAGGTTACGAATGGTCCAGGCAATACTTGTGTTTTAGGATGAACAAATGTTGATGTCATTGCTCAGTGGCACAGCTTGTTCTGCTGTTACCAATACCATGTAGTGTTGTTATGATGCATCATTTTCTTATAAATCCTCAATAAAAACATCATACTATCAATCAAAAAAGTTTGTCTCTTTTTATATGGTTATGGATATAAGAAGGATTTAATCTCTGCTTGTGGCTGTTCTTGTGCATAATGTTGTAGGCAGTTAAATGGATTCATTCATTTGTGCCTCTGCACATGTGCCCACTTTTATTGCCTCCGATCCTCCAATATTCATGTGTCCCTTTAGTCAGGGACAATAGACTGAGAGGAAACACCGCTGATGTTGCACCCTAAGCTTAGAAAGTCCCGATACCTGATACCACTTGATGCTAGGAGCTGACGAGGAGGAAGAGTGGGGGACAGGTGAAGGTGAAGGAGACAGATGGAGGGAGAAGGGAGAGACATAACAAGAGAGACACATGCAAGTAGAGGCTGCTTTTTAGAAATTGTCCCCAGGTCTATGACTTCAAATTTGGTTCCACTTTCAAAACATTTTTGTGACCTAACAGAGCACATTTTTGGCCATAACTGAAGAGTTCATATGCTAATTATAGCACGATTTAACACAAATGTCTAATAGGTTAAAATGATGAAGTGATGACATTATATATCCAAATGGTCAAAAGTCAACTTCACTGTGACATACATGTGTAACATAAAGAAATGTTCTGCAAAAACACTTCTGGTCATTATTAAATGCTGGAACACAGAAACAGAAGGGGAGATTGTCACCATATTTCCTGGAACTTGACTGGTTGGTGAAAGCATACAACCGTGAGGCAGTATTACTAGTTTTTAAATAAATTGTCTGTTTTAGTGAATTTGATGTTGTTATTCCCAAATATATTGAAATAATGGCTGAAATGTTCCACATGAATTCACGTAAATCAAATTTGAATACATATCGGCTTTTGAAACACCCCTCAGGTCGCCTGGGACAGGACAGGTCTGCTGTCTGTCCCCAGAGTCAAAACTAAACTTGGGGAAGCATTGTTCAGTTGTTATGCTCCACATAGCTAGAACAAACTCCCAGAGAACTGCAGGTCTGCTGCAACTCTCAGTTCTTTGACATCAAAGCTGAAGACTTTTCTGTTTGCCTTGCCTTTGTCTTTAATTAAATCAGTTCAGAATTACTAATTTCCATCACTACACAGTAAGTTTTACCATTGTATCTCTTTTTTTTTTTTTTAGTAATTCTTTTTCATTTCTATCTAAATGCTTTTTTTCTGTCTCGTGTTACTTTTACTTTTTGTCTTGATGCTGTTTTTATTGTACTTTGAATTGCCCTGTTATTGAAATGTGCCATCCAAATCCTCTTGCTTTGCCTGTTGTTTTCCTTTCTTTATTTTAGATTTTTAATATTAGATACTGATCCTCAGTGTTTTTGTGGTGTTTTCCAGAGGAGGAGCTGAGGAAGCTGCGGGAAGAGACCAATGTGGACTCCCTGCGGCAGGAGCTGGAGAGGGAGCGAACCAAGAGGATAGACCTGGAGCAGAAGATGAATGAGGTGCTCAAGTCCAGGTAAGACAGGAAGATGGAGAGCAGAGCGCAGGGACAAGAAATGAGGATTAAATGTGCGATATGGGAAGTAGTAACGAAATGACATTTCAGCTCAGAGTTTATTACAGGTCAAGTTGCATGGTGCGTGTGTGTTGTGTGTATGTGTGTGTATCAGTCCTGGTGCTACCCAAGGTTTCTGTTATAAATAGAGGCCTCAGCAGCTTAGTAAGTGGGGAATTCCACAAGGTGCGTGCGTGCGTGTGTGTATGTGTTTTGACAGAGATAGACGAAGTGAAAAAAAAAAAAAACAGAAGCAAGTCACGCGCTGGTATGTGTCGCCAAGTGCACGCTGTGACACAGTAGTTATGCTGGTGTCAGGAAAAGCCTGCGTCTCTTTAACACCAGCCAAACAACCCTCGTGTGCGCATGTATGGCGCTGCCTGTGTGTGTGTGTGATCAGATGATGCGTCTGCCCCTGCCAATGGCAAATTCCACTGGTGCTCTCCAAGTGATTACCAGCAGAGAAACACAGCCTCAAGAATGTCAGAGACACTTCAGGATTTTGTGGGAGGTGAACTAATGGACCATGGAAGTTTTTCCTCATTAAATCCTTTGTCAGCAGTAACCAGCTGGAGAGATGCATGTGAAGATAGCAGACGGTAAACATATTTCCTGTCACTAATATCGAAACAGCCCTGGACAAGACACTAGAGTTATTTTGTGAACACAATTATTAGACCTGAGATTCACCAGGAAGTAAATCACTTTAATATTGTAAGCGATTTTAAGGCTTGTTATATTAGAATAATGCACTATTATACAGTAAAATGTGATAAGTAATGAAGAAAAAATATGTACAGGCTGGGCATGATCAGCCTGAAAATGGCTTAGGGTTATGGTTCAAAAGAGGTTTGATACAATACAAGATGGTAGACATATTAAAGGACAGACCAACAAAGTATAAGGTGCTGATCCATCAAAAGCTGCCTGTTTCAGTTCTCCTCTAAGTCTCTGGGACTCTGCTGGAGGGATGAACACCATTCCTATAAAAGATTTCACTGTCTAACACAGTAATGCAAAGTTTACCATAGGTGTGTCATTCGAGTTGAGATCACATAATTCACCTCACTGTCATACTCATCACCGTTCATTGATGCCTCATGCCCTGTAGTGTTTATGTAGCTTTTTCTTTCAGTTTGTCACCCACCTGTATAAAACAGCAGCCCTTCCTGTATGTGCAGTGGCAGTGATGGTTGTATGGTTATTGAGGTCTCTCTATATATATATTTTCTAAGTACCCAAACATTATCTATCTTCTCATTTTCTATTTTATAAAAGTTTATTCATTAAAGGAGTCATTACATCTAATCTGATGTAACTATGTTATGAGTTGTGTTATGATGTTCCTTTTTTTAACTGTGTAATGAATATGTGTGGTCTCCACTCTGGCCTACTTTACCCTCCATATATCCTGTAAGTCATTTGTAGAAGATAGCTTCATTGGTGGTTATACTTTTCTTATTTTAAATGAATTATCATGCATATAGATTTCATTCATTTTTTTATACATAAAAATAATCAAACCTTTTTATAATGGAACAATAAATGTATTATTTATATATTTCAAATTATTTGGAAACAATGAATGAAATTATAATGAATGAAATAATTAATAAAATAATGAAATAATAAATAAAGTAATGAAATTAAAAAAAAACTCTTTTGTTTGCTGTTGGAGGTTTTTCCACCTTTTCCCGCTGCTCTGTGTGACCCTGGCTCATGGTCACGTCGTCCTGCACTGCAGTGATGACAGCAGGTTCATCAAGGGGGATCTGAGGAGCTGATGGCAGTGGAGCCACAGCAGAAGCTGGTTCTGGCCTGAGCCCTGGCTCTTCTTCTGCTTCGTACAGGCTGTAGCTCATGTCATATTTGATGCCAGTGTTGGCAAGAGGTTCAGTTCTCAGGGTAAGAAGAGTTGGTGGAAGAGAAACAGCAGCACAGTCTGGTTCTCCTGTTGGTTCTGTGTCTTCTTCCACACAAGACTGCAGTCATCCTGTTCTTCATCTGTGGTGTTCAGATCAGCAGACACTGCTGCATGAGTCTGAAACTGGGGCTGAAACAACGCACAGATTTCCCCGGTTGCAACATGAGTGATGCTGGTCAGCATGTCTGTTGCGAAGCTCTGCAGTTTCCTGACGAGGACATCCTCAGTGTAAGCCTGTCCGACCTTTGTGTTGATAGACAGGACCAAGTTGTCCCTGGTGGAGCAAGAGAAGCTGATCTGTCGGAGAATAGTGGACAGAGCATTGGAGACCTGGTCCAGAACAGCGTTTGTGACGCTGACAGCCATTTCACTGAGCTGCTGGGAGGGCTTATAGGGGCTTAGAGGAGGCACCCAGAAGCCCTGCAGAACTCTGAGAACCACCTGGATCACCACATCCTGTGGGCCAAGTAGCTTGTTGTGGGGCACCTCCTGCTGCTGCTCTGTCAGGATCTTGGCATAATCCTGAGCCCCTTTAATGATCACTGAATACTGAAAACATGGAGGCATGGCCTCTGGAAAGTTGAGTAACTTTGTGCCTTCGAATTCAGTGTCTCTCATCTTCATGCTGGTGTTCACCTCCCACACCAGTGTCAGAAGAGTCTTGGTATCAGCATCATTGAAGTCTTCAACTTCAAACTCCCAGAGCTGCACTCTTAGAGTGCTTTTGCTCTGGTCCACCAGCAGGTCTGTCATATCCTCAAGAGTCACCTCAGGTGGGATCCTGTTTTCCTGCTGTAGCTTGATAAGTCCAGCCACCAGTGCAGTCTGAGCCTTGTAAGAGCTAATGTTCCAGCAGAGCTGCAGAGACTGTTTGATATATGGCTGTGCCAAACAGCACCCTGATGGGTCTGTACGAGCCTTCCATGAACTTTATGAGCAATATGTTGCTGTATATCTCAATACAGAACAACATGAATTGTCAAAGTGATGACAAATTACCTAAAATGATCAGTTGAACTCAAACACAGTCGGTCCTTCAGGAACAGGAAAGTGTGTTCAGGTTGGAGAGTGTGTGAAGTATGTATGTGTATGTATTACTAATGTATTTATTCTTCATTTATTTTCAGTATTTCATTTATTTAAACACAAGCCTCCAGGCTTTTTCAGAGTAATTATTCCTGTTGTCCTCACATATATTTTTGGGGTCCAAGCAGCAAATGTTGCAGGATCCCTATTGTTTTTGTTCTCGTTATTATTAGTGCCACGGGTGCTCAGCTCCGAGGCACTCCTCTACAGCTAGAATAGCTGAGAGGAGTGCCTCGGGGCATCTATTAATATTCTTTTTCGGGTTTATTATTCTTCCGCCAAATTTCGGCGCGTAACTCGTCCCGCAGCTTTGAGAAAACCCCGGTAATATATACATCAAAACGTGCGTCTTGATCCCGCAAGGGGTGCTATGA
>NW_019525241.1:507116-507723 GCF_002814215.2 Seriola lalandi dorsalis | reverse complement strand
AGATTTTCACATTGCCATGGCAACGGCAGCTCCTGACCTGTGTGCGTGCGTGCGTGCGCCTAGCAACCAGATAACCAACTCTCCAAGCTCCGCTAGCTTTACATTAGCCGCATGTTAGGTCTTAAATTACATTTAGTTAGGTCTTAAATTTGTAAGTCCATTTACTGCTTCCTTCGTTGCTTTTTGTTTTGTTTTGTTAAAAGAGTGAATGAAGTTGTGACGGTCTCCGCTGAGACAGAGGAGAGGAGAAGCTACTAGCCCTCTCTCGCTGTCACTTCTAGTCGCGTTGCTCTCCTCCCCAGTAATGTTAAATTTAGCACAGAAAAAAACATAATAGTGGTAATTTAAATGGCAGTTCATGGGATTTATTAACCCTCAGGGGTCCCTCTGTCCTTTTTTGGACATTTTCTTCACTTTTCTTTTTTGATTTGCTGATCATTTTGGCTGTGTTACAGCTGAAGGTATGGATTTCTGCAAGAAAGTTTCTTTTTTTACATATTTTTAAAATCTAATGTCAGTTACTGTTACAGGTCTATTATACACTGGTAACACATTTTGTACCCTCTGGGGTTCCTCGCGTCCAAAAAAGGACACACAAAGAAAATGC